>NW_018404164.1:256270-292516 GCF_002113885.1 Mizuhopecten yessoensis
GGGGGGTTGGTTAAGTACTGGATCACAATTGCTCCATGAATAAATGACAACTTGGGTTGCCATATGTAGTCGTTAGTAACCAGAGTTATCTATATACAAAAAATAATGACACACAGAAAAGAGAGGATTTACCTCTCATTTGTTACCTATTATTTGCGTGACCTCTTTGAAGAAGAGCTGCGAAATAATTTCGAGCAAAAGTTTATCTCATACTACGCCTATTATGATGTCAATGTTTGGCGTAGCGAACAACTTTAGTGTTGGATCGAGGAAGTTGTGCTCGGAATAGAACAAAACCGAATGTAACCTCCAACACGAGGCATAAACTGAAACGTAAAGGAGAAATGTCGAATAGATACGGATTAAATCATGGGGTGAGACAGAGCAGCTTATTTACAAGGCAAGGAGTACCAACAGAAATATTGATTGTGTTGTTAAAATATGTGTAGATGATGTCAATATACTTATGTTCGGAAGATTCCTTGGTCGATAAAAGCTCTACCGAACCAGTGAGAGAAGTTCGACCACTATCATTTCTACATCAGGGAAAACAAAGCAGAGACACAAAAAATAGTACCGCCATGGTTACAGGACGTCATTCAGAAAAAGAAGGACCTTAAAGGTGTCTGACTGTCTACGATTACTAGCTAGAGCCCTCCACCACTTGGTAGCGGGTTTGAGGCCTAATTGGTCGATGGTCGGTATTTTTTCTCCGGGTCCTCCGGTTTTCATCCATCGCCGAAACCTGGATCGTTAGATGACTATTGCGGTAAATTATGGTGGCTGATATGTGTCATTTCATCATTTCGTCATTTCGCAGCGAAATAATAATATTTATCGTCTTCTCGCCCCGCTTAAAATCGCCTTTTCGTGGCAAAATAATGAAACAACGAAGCAACCTACACGAAATAATGAAAATATTAAGATGCGGTTCAGTGATTCGTCAGGCGAAATAACGAAATAATTAAATGGCACATATCAGTGCCCATAACGCCAACACAGAATTTGTAGTGGTTGTGTTGGATTTAGTTTTAATTTTTATGTGCGCTCGCCTCGCGCGAAACAAATGTTTTGCGAGAATTTATGATAAGATGTGAGTATTTCCGCTATTCACCAGCTAGACCATCCACGTAGCGAGATACATTGTATTTGCTCCCCTGGCTTACAGGCAAATGGAGTCGAAAAGACAATTAAGTACGTTGTTCATATTCAAAACATCTACACGTGACCTGTGTGTTTAGGTGTTGCGAATTTCATGGATAATAGCGGTGTAAAAGATAATGCCATTGCGTGCTTCAGTCCGAACAGTATGACTTGATTAACACAGACAGACTTTGACGAATATTATAGAATGGTTTTGACTGAATATGTGTCTTGCTTGCTGGAACTAACAACACTTGTGTGTGGTGTAGAAATCGGCTTCTCATATACAGTACACTGAACTTTATCGTGAGTCTCTCCGGCGATGGCGTAGACAGATCACAAGAGGGGCTTACAGTAAGATAGAATGTAGTTTGGCTCTATTAAACAATTTCTTCTTCAAACTTGGGTAATCCTGCAGATGAAGATGCAAGGAACTCGTCTGAAACACCACCACATAATCATGTCAAAGTCAAGTGGCATGGAATTCCGACCTATCAACTTATTGCATTTTATTTAATGTTTAAATGTAAATATTGAGCTTTATAGTCATAGGCAGTATGAATGTTTACTCATTACAGGAAAATTAAACAATGTCAGGAGAATTTTCAATGGCTATTATACGGGTCACTACCTTTATAATTCTGACCATTGATTACAGTACACGAATACTACATATGTAATGTTTGCAACGTCACAACGAAAGTTGTTATTGTTTAAAGTAGGATCCTGAACTCGTTTAGATCGGTGTTTTTTTTACTACAATGTAAATGAGTAAGAGTGGAATTATTCTGAACTCCAATGACTCCAAATGTAATATCAAATAATCTTTTCAAAGTTTTCAATTAATTCGAGTGTTGACAATCCATTACTTAATATCACAGTTTTACTTTATACACAAAAAATGTACGTATAAAACGTGTCGCAACATTTCAAGACTGACTGGTCCCTTTGTCAAGCTATGACTGAGTGAGACCGACTGGTCCCTTTGTGAAGTTATGACTGAGTGAGACCGGCTGGTCCCTTTGTCAAGTCTATGACTGAGTGAGACCGACTGGTCCCTTTGTCAGGCTATGGCTGAGTGAGACCGACTGGTCCCTTTGTCAAGTTATGACTGAGTGAGACCGACTGGTCCCTTTGTCAAGCTATCACTGAGTGAGACCGACTGGTCCCTTTGTCAAGTTATGACCGAGTGAGACCGACTGGTCCCTTTGTGAAGTTATGACTGAGTGAGACCGGCTGGTCCCTTTGTCAAGTCTATGACTGAGTGAGACCGACTGGTCCCTTTGTCAAGCTATGACTGACGTTGCGACACGTTCAATACGTACATTGTTTGTGTATAAAGTAAAACTGTGATATTTCATATTTCCAAACAGGTGGTTTTACTAAGTAATCCATTACTTTGAGAACTTCTATGTATATACAGATACATCTGAGAGCAGTTCGGACTGGAATGTGATTACACTTGGTAATACCTTGTACGTCTTTGACAAACTTTGACAAAATTGATTACCATTCATCTCTCGTTAGGAGGAAGCCTCTGTTTACATCTCCTGACTCTGGACGGCGTAATATTGATGCAGGATACAAGCTACGATGAAAAGGAGGCTGATCGCCATAACAAACCAGACAAACACCACACATTACACAAACTAGAATTTTAATCAAACACCCTTTGAAGTGAATTTTTGTAAAATGATGACATTAAGCTTGAACTTAATCTTAATTCTAAAATTAAAGAATTCATCGATTTTAATGCTGTAAACTCGGGAAAATTGGCGTATTATTTTACATTTTAAACTGTTCAAACTTTTCGTGATATGGAATGTTGGCGTAATGCTGCCAAACTGTATAGGTTATAGTTTATGACTATTCTTGCGTATGCACATTTTCGAGGTCATTTAGAAAAAATCGACAGCATCATTTTCACTTTTAGAGTACAGCATCTCATTAATTACCATCAGCAAATATTCGTTAATTCAATTATTTCGAAAAATCAATTTTATGATTACTCTTAATGTAGTGACAAGATTTGCCGGTAGAGAGTGAGTCACGAAACACAAAGCTGGTAGTTTACGGGCATTGGTACGGTGTAGCATGTATATAATTCCTTATAAACGCCTCATCCTCGACGACAACAGAACGTCAGGTGACTTCCCTCGATATCAACCATGTGTAAGATGTTTCCTGGTAAATTACAGCTGTACACAAATATAATGATTCTAAATCCGAAATCCAACATATCAGTATATACAATGATTTTTTTCCACGTAAACAAAATATCTACATCATCATTTATTTATCTCATCATCACCAGTTCCTGGATTTCCCCATAAACAAGGACCCATAACGCTTTCTCCCGCCATTCCTTGACATAAACAATGTACCATATCTTTTTTCAATTTGTTCAGTGTCATCATTGTTGTCATCAAACGACTCGTTGTTGTCATCCTGGTCATCATCGTCGGATCGTTTGCCATAACGACCGTACCTATACCTAAGTCCTCGCCCACTTCCAAGGTTCAGTGTTCCGTACCGTTTATTCATAGATTCCTCGTCACTGCTGTCGGCGCGTTTGATGTCGCTTCCATAGCGATACAGCATACCTTTACCACTTCCCAAATTTAGGGTTCCGTATCGCTTACCACGAGAGCCGTACCGGTAGCCTCCCCTGTTCTTGTTTCTGCCGAGAAACAACATCCCGTAACGTTTGCGCGGATATCCGTACCTAGACGATCCCATGAATGTCGTACCGAATCTCTTATCCAAAGGTATTTCGGGGTCGTCAGGATACTCGATGTTGGCCATTTCTTCGCTTGTATCTTTGGACGCGTCTTGACTGTAGTCTGATCCTGTGACTCTATACGCGTCCATCAAGCACGCCTTCGGGTTACCGACACAGCGCTCACACACGTCGTAAGCCTTATCCTCCATGCAGCATGTCGTCAACTGCACAGCAATTTCCTCCGGAAGTCGTGAGCACTGGAAACATGTACCGGCTTTATCCAAGTCTTTGTCACAGCGCGTGCCCTCTGACATGTCACTGACAGGAATAGATACTTCTTTTACTGCTGTGACGTAGACAGTGACGTACACCAACACAAATCCGATGGTTCGTATCATCTAAAACAAACGGAAAAGAAATAAGTTGAAATCATTCTATAAGATGGGTACATCCACCCAGCTACCATATTCATTGTTTTGGCACCTCGTTACGAAGGTGGACCTATACTTATCACTAAAACTAAAACAATATATTGACCAACCATGAACACGATGCCAACTTGTGTCCAATCGACTTGCTCAAAATCAGATTTAACTGCAAACCTTCAACTATACATGCAAACTGAGCTATTGACCAATGTCCATCTTTGTTTAGATTCTACTATAGAAACTGGACATATACACAGAAAAAAACACCCAAATATAACATACGGTGCAATCTCATTTTTACAGCCATATCATACTAGATACGAAGGTCTGACGTAACAGGTGCACGGATCTGCGAGAGTACAAAAATCGATCCATTACAGCTTTAACTAGAGGAGATAATACTGCATGGTGGCATGAAAAGGAATGATGATTGCCGCCTCACTTCCTTCCCGTCAAACTTGCATTTCACCAAATGAGACTGGCAAAAAACCCTGTATTCTTTCATCATGTTCAATAGACTGTAACGAACCTTAAAAGGTCAACAGCACATGTTTCAAAGGGGGTAATTATGGTATGTTAATGCATTTCTGAAACTAGACGAGCGACATGATGACAAACCAATCATGTCTTAAACAGGCTGTATTCACAACCAAACAGAATGTTTCAGCAACAAGGGGTGACAAGTCACAAATACTATCTACAGCAAAACCGCGATACACGACCGTAGCTTGCAACACAATGATGCCACAAGAACACCACACCATACATGGACATATCCTACATGACAATTTTTGAAATACCAAAATATAATACATTATCAATGCTGAACTGTGTTGCATGCATATACACGACATAAGAGCTAAGTGTATAATTGTGAGCTTCGCCCGTCATCCAACGTAAATTTTCTTAAACGACTTATCGATAACCAAGAAGTTCAAGGTCATATTTGGCAAGTTGCACGTTCAAATGAATGCTTTTGACAAGCAATCATTATCACTTCTTAGCCTGTAGCATAATTCGATGTGGAGCTATCAAGTTGTTTCAAATAAATAACCTTGATCCTTTTCAAAATTACTGTGGCACAATATATAAAAAGATATATGAACCAAATACTTTGAATAACATAGAGGCATATGGAAAGGTATGGTAAGATATGTGGCCTAAAGCCTTCTGATGTGGATGACCTACATGTAGACTAACATCGCATAAGTACACTAAGATAAAAACTTCAAACACATACCTATAATGTAAGGTAAGGAGTAATGGTTTCAAGCCTGTTTATAATTTTGGGTTTGATCCACAGAAATGTTACACTTTTGACGTGTTTATTAAAAGCATTATATAAATAGTGAGCGATACAGGCCCATTCGGCCTCTTTTTTTTATCACAGTCGCGCACGGAAATGTAATCTCGACTCTCGGTTAGTGGACATAATACAGGGATTGTACCGATGTTTCATCGGGTAATCTCATTTGTGCTAAGCCTATTATAGCCAAGAATCGGTTTAAGAGTGTTCTGCGAGAGAAAACATGCTCCAATCACGCACATTTTCTTCCCCGGTGTTGTAGCCGAGCGCTACACCTCTCCAACTTTTACTATAATTGATCGATACACGTGTTTATTTATTCGGTAAATAAACGAGACAAAAACGAGGTGATTGTTGATAAGTGGCGCTTATCGTTTTGTTGTTGTACCTTTGATGGCGGATAGAGTTACCAGTAATCCGAACGGCGAGGACTCTTTATATCAGATCCAGATTTCGATACCATACAGTCAATACATCGTTGACAATGAGACAATCACATCAATTGATTCCGGTCCGGATCTGTTTTTGCCGTTTTGCCGTTTTTAGACATCAAAGGAACTGATATCGGAGCAACCAAACATATTATAGGGATGAGATAATCGGTCGTGAACATGTTACAGAAAGTGAGTGGAAAAGAGACCGAGACTTTCAATACAGGTTGTCAATAAAGAGCCGTATCAGATATAAAAATGTATCTAGGGACAGCTAGGGGGTACTTGAGTATCAACCACAGATAAACGTCTAAGGGGACGAATATATCAGACAACTTCATATTAATTACTATTACAGGTTATAGAATAATCATCATCTTGATCATCATGATCATCGTCGTCGTCGTCGTTGTCTAATCATACTTTGTACTACAAGGAACCTCATCAATAACGAAGTGATGATACTTCTCATCAATCATGGACGACATGGTGTATGGGTGTGTGTTGTGGTATGCATTTGGTAATACATGGGCCGGTGTCCTGGTATGTAGAGACAGTAAATGGTGGGTGTCGTGGTATGTATTTGGTAGTACATGGGCCGGTGTCCTGGTATGTATAGACAGTACATGGTGGGTGTCGTGGTATGTATTTGGTAATACATGGGCCGGTGACCTGGTATGTATAGTCAGTACATGGTGGGTGTCGTGGTATGTAGTTGGTAGTACATGGACCGGTGTCCTGGTATGTAGAGACAGTACATGGTGTGTGTCGTGGTATGTACTTGGTAGTACATGGGCCGGTATCCTGGTATGTAGAGGCAGTACATGGTGGGTGTCGGGGTATGTAGTTGGTAGTACATGGGCCGGTGACCTGGTATGTAGAGACAGTACATGGTGGGTGGCGTGGTATGTAGTTGGTAGTACATGGACCGGTGTCCTGGTATGTAGAGGCAGTACATGGTGGGCGTCGTGGTATGTATTTGGTAGTACATGGGCCGGTATCCTGGTATGTAGAGGCAGTACATGGTGTGCGTCGTGGTATGTAGTTGGTAGTACATGGGCCGGTGACCTGGTATGTAGAGACAGTACATGGTGGGTGTCGTGGTATGTATTTTGCAGTTCATGGGCCGGTATCCTGGTATGTAGAGGCAGTACATGGTGTGCGTCGTGGTATGTAGTTGGTAGTACATGGGCCGGTGTCCTGGTATGAAGAGACAGTACATGGTTGGTGTCGTGGTATGTAGTTGGTAGTACATGGACCGGTGTCCTGGTATGTAGAGACAGTACATGGTGTGTGTCGTGGTGTGTACTTGGTAGTACATGGGCCGGTGTCCTGGTATGTAGAAAAAGTACATGGTGGGTGTCGTGGTATGTAGTTGGTAGTACATGGACCGGTGTCCTGGTATGTAGAGGCAGTACATGGTGGTTGTCGTGGTATGTATTTGGTAATACATGGGCCGGTGTCCTGGTATGTAGAGGCGTGATGATACTTCTCATCAATCATGGACGACATGGTGTATGGGTGTGTGTTGTGGTATGCATTTGGTAATACATGGGCCGGTGTCCTGGTATGTAGAGACAGTACATGGTGGGTGGCGTGGTATGTAGTTGGTAGTACATGGACCGGTGTCATGGTATGTAGAGACAGTACATGGTGGGTGTCGTGTTATGTATTTGGTAGTACATGGGCCGGTGTCCTGGTATGTAGAAAAAGTACATGGTGGGTGTCGTGGTATGTAGTTGGTAGTATAGGGCCGGTATCCTGGTATCTATAGACAGTACATGGTGGGTGTCGTGGTATGTATTTTGCAGTTCATGGGCCGGTATCCTGGTATGTAGAGGCAGTACATGGTGGGTGTCGTGATATGTAGTTGGTAGTACATGGGCCGGTGTCCTGGTATGAAGAGACAGTACATGGTTGGTGTCGTGGTATGTAGTTGGTAGTACATGGACCGGTGTCCTGGTATGTAGAGACAGTACATGGTGTGTGTCGTGGTGTGTACTTGGTAGTACATGGGCCGGTGTCCTGGTATGTATTTTGTAGTACATGGGCCGGTGTCCTGGTATGTAGATTCAGTACATGGTGTGTGTCGTGGTATGTACTTGGTAGTACATGGGCCGGTATCCTGGTATGTAGAGACAGTACATGGTGGGTGTCGTGTTATGTATTTGGTAGTACATGGGCCGGTATCCTGGTATGTAGAGGCAGTACATGGTGTGCGTCGTGGTATGTAGTTGGTAGTACATGGGCCGGTGACCTGGTATGTAGAGACAGTACATGGTGGGTGGCGTGGTATGTAGTTGGTAGTACATGGACCGGTGTCCTGGTATGTAGAGGCAGTACATGGTGTGTGTCGTGGTATGTAGTGTTGTGGTATGCATTTGGTAATACATGGGCCGGTGTCCTGGTATGTAGAGGCAGTACATGGTGGTTGTCGTGGTATGTAGTTGGTAGTACATGGGCCGGTGTCCTGGTATGAAGAGACAGTACATGGTTGGTGTCGTGGTATGTAGTTGGTAGTACATGGACCGGTGTCCTGGTATGTAGAGACAGTACATGGTGGGTGTCGTGGTATGTACTTGGTAGTACATGGGCCGGTGTCCTGGTATGTATTTGGTAGTCCATGGGCCGGTGTCCTGGTATGTAGAGGCAGTACATGGTGTGTGTCGTGGTATGTATTTGGTAATACATGGGCCGGTGACCTGGTATGTATAGACAGTACATGGTGGGTGTCGTGGTATGTAGTTGGTAGTACATGGGCCGGTGACCTGGTATGTAGATGCAGTACATGGTGGGTGTCGTTGTATGTAGTTGGTAGTACATGGGCCGGTGACCTGGTATGTATAGACAGTACATGGTGGGTGTCGTGGTATGTACTTGGTAGTACATGGGCCGGTATCCTGGGATGTAGAGGCAGTACATGGTGTGTGTCGTGGTATGTATTTGGTAATACATGGGCCGGTGTCCTGGTATGTATAGGTAGTACATGGTGGGTGTCGTGGTATGTATTTGGTAGTACATGGGCCGGTGACCTGGTATGTAGATGCAGTACATGGTGGGTGTCGTGGTATGTAGTTGGTAGTATAGGGCCGGTATCCTGGTATGTAGATGCAGTACATGGTGGGTGTCGTGGTATGTAGTTGGTCGTACATGGGCCGGTGTCCTGGTATGTATAGACAGTACATGGTGGGTGTCGTGGTTTGTAGTAGATATTGGATACATTGGTGAGTGTATTTAGTAGTTTATGTGTGGTGACGTTGTACATAGGGGTTGGTACATGGAAGTACGGGGGCGTATTTTATTGTAGATTTGTGAATCTAACAATTGCTGTTGGCGTACTTGGAACCTCCAAAGCCATGTCATAACCCGCAGTCGTATCAAATGTACACCGCGCGAGGGTTTGTACAGGTCACGTGGTGAAAAAGCTGCCAAATAAGAGGCAGTCCAAGTACAAAATGTACATCACCAAAAAATAGGCAATCTATTTACCGAAATTGGAATCGAAAACATATGGCTCGCAGATATGAAAGTCATTATAATCAACCATGTGTTAAGTTCAGTTGTGGTTGTTCGCTGTTCCAAGACGTCTTTGGACAGCTTTGGGGTTAAACATGCAGGTTCAATATTTTCTCACTGTTTTTCTGTCCTGTTACAAATGTAAATTAAATAATGTCTCCGTTATTCTTGCTTACTACAAACAATGACCATGACATTTATACTCGTAATCTAATCAACATGTATCCAAACCTTAAGCAACCTTTAACAAGACAGCAGGAGCATGTCATACTTCTATATGATACTGCAAACGAATTAACTTTATCCACATCAATATCATTCAATGTGTTTGGGGACAAAGAATCCGGTATTATTACCCCTAAACTTAAGGGAAGAGAAAGAGATCTATTTTGGTATTGCCCGAATTAAAAACATTGAATTCATTAAAATCATACAATTTTTCGCACTTACCTGGTTCAATTGAGGCCATTTAAAAGAATTGATATACCCGCTTGCCCTTTACTTGAGCCCTATTCTGTAATTGATGGTATACAAATACTACTAACTCATTTCCATGTTCTATGACTCCTTATTTTCAAGTGACGGTGCAATGATAAGGTTAAATACAAGCGCACAAATGATGAAGATGAGAGAGTTTGTGTCCAACTTTTCACCGCCATGTTCTCCCCGATATACTTCCCAGACCGGAAACACTACCGGAAACGGCTATACATGTGGAAATTTGCTGATATCGGCTGATCAATAGCGACGAGAGGACTTAATCACTCGTCAGCCATTACAAACCAGATAGTCATCTGAAAATTAACAGTTACGTCGCCCAATCATCTCCGCTATACACATCGATAATGGCGAGACACGGTCACGTGACCTCTGATTGGGAACTTGTCGCAAAATGGTGCGTTTTATGATAGTAGTTTGCCATGTTAGCTAGGAAATGGGAAAGTGACACAGAAATCTCATTTCCGTTAACACTGAAAGCAGTTCGTCACAATTGTAATAGAGTAGTATGGCTTTGGGTGCCTTATCGGTTTTCGGTAAGTGTAATTAAAAAGATATATTCTTATTACATGATTGAAGTTAATCACATGACTTCAATCTCGACCGTAATGTGCACACGAGTGCACTGCGGGCAAAATGCAAATAATTTGTAACTCTAAAATGCATTTTGCAAGAAATTTAGGTGGGTAAAATATTTTCTAATTCTGTGGATAGCTGTGACAGACCACTTGACTGATTACCACCAGATAGGTCAGGCTCCAAAAGGTCACATGCTGGTCCCGTGGCTAACGCCTCATTCGTTCTGTTACTGTGATGTATCGCATGCTTTGTTATGTTACTGTGACGTAACGCCTCATTCGTTCGGTTACTGTGATGTATCGCATGCTTTGCTAGCGCTAACACTGAGGAGGATGTTTTGCGTTCTAATATTTCCAGCTTTTCGTCTCGGATACCATTGCATTAAGCACGTTTTGTTAGGTCAAAACAATTGCGGATTTGTTTTTAAGCAGAGCCACTTCAATCGTTTTTGGATTATCTCGTCATGTGTAGATGGTGTATATACTGACAAATGGAGATTGATGTTCCTCTTACCTTTTCATTTATATTGTTTTCATTTTTTTTATAATTGTATGTATCGAACCTTACAAATAAGTGTTATGTGTTGATGGGCTATTAGGAAATTTCCTACAATAGTAATTCTACAGATACACAAGCGTTTACATGTTTATAACCATCAGCATTGAGGACTGATATGTGACTGATATACACACCTGGTTATCTTGTCAATACAAGTCAAAGCATATTTCATTTCATATTTATGTTAACGATATGTGTGCTTCCGAATGCTTCTAATTTTGTCATTTTCCTTTTTCTACATTTTGTAAGATATTTGAACATAAACTACCCCGCCCCAACTCCTTAAAAAAGAGTCCTGCTATTGCATACCCATTTCTCTCCCTATTGTGAGCCCCGTGCCCAAGTCATCCTTAACCCCTCCAACACCTAGAATCTGTAACACTGCCTTAAGCTGGAAAGGTTATCACCGCCATTGTCTATTTGATATACTAGACCTTGTTCATTCACAAAACGAATGGGCAACGATCCAACAAGGTAATATATAAGGAGAGCAAGGAGAGCTGTGACGTGACGGTAATGACACTATAAGGCAATTCTTAGCAGTAAACAGACTCTTATTTCATCAGAATACATTCGTATCCCGCTTAAAATTAATGCTGGTACAACTACTTTAACGACAAAAACATGTGTAACGCAGTTCTAGAACAGTAACACCATGAGCGACCATACCACGTGTACCGTCACTTATACGACAATGACACGTGTACCGCCACTTTAAAGATAATAGCACGTGAACCGCCAATTTAGCGACATGAACACGTGTACTGTCACTATAACAACGATTACACGTGTACCGTCACTTTAGCGACATTAACACGCGTTCTGTCACTATAACAACGATTACACGTGTACCGCCACTTTAGCGACATTAACACGTGTACCGCCACTTAAACGACAATTAAAAGTGTACCGTCATTTTAACGACAATAGCACTGGGTACTGTCACTCTAACGACATTTACTCGTAAACCGCAACTTAAACGACAATGACACGTGTACCGTCACTGTAAAGAAAAAAGCACGTGTTATGCAACTTTTATTGCAACAGCATGTTCCGTCACTATAACGACAATACCGTGTGTACCGCCACTATAACCACAGCAAAGCACTTCAAATTCGTATTATCTAAGATTTGCTTTCGATGTTCGTAATCTTGTACGCTTTTGATTAATTAGGGAAATGAAGTTGCTGGAAATGTTCTACAAATTTATAAAAAGGTGACGTATAGCGACATTCCGTTAGGACGCTGGACAGCAAGGCCGATGCGTATAAAATAAAATAAAACCTATTGAACAAGATCCTCGATTCCTCAACCTGCCCGAACAGAACATGCTGTGTAACTAATTTCGTTGCTTAAACAAGCAACCCTGTACAATACAATTAATTTTGCTGGTTGTAGGTATTTTTCGTATTTCTAGTCTTGGAAAGGACCACGTTTCGTCAAACACATATTGAACAATATTGAGTTCGGAAACGCTGATTTGCTTTCGTAGTAAGTAATTTTTGACCGGAAAATGATTCGACAGGGTGTGGTGGGAAGCCGACAACCTGGCGCTGTTAGTCTGGCAGCGACTCTCATCATCCTATATACGTACATGGCGCTGTTAGTCTGGCAGCGACTCTCACCATCCTATATACGTACATGGCGCTGTTAGTCTGGCAACGACTCTCATCATCCTATATACGTACATTTCCAACTAAGGGCGGGTATCAATTGGACAGCGTTGTGAAAGGCGTGATCGAAGTTATGACGCGTTTTAAGTTAAAATTACAAATTCATTTTCAACATACCCTGAGATTACACCTAAACTAGGTCCTCGCTTAGAATATCACACGTTTTAATAGCAGACATTAAACTTGGTAACGTGCATTAAACGGTTATGTTAACAGTGGTCATATTTGGTTGAACCAGTTTGTTAAATTTGATCCTTAAAAATTGCTTTGCCCAAATACCCAGAATGATAAAGAAATATTCAAAGATAGTTTGATTCTTCCCAACTATTATATCTTTAGAGGCGACTTATGCGGGAATCCCTGCAGAATTGGGGATTTGCTTTTGTGCCCGCTACTTGTGGACACAAAAGCCACCAAAATGAATCTGCTGCACTCATTGCACTATCAGGGATCTATATATTTCTCTCTACTTCTAACTACCATTTATTGCCTAGTGCCTTGCGTGGCAATACCTCACTTTTGGCTTTAATATTGAGCTTTCGCCCAGGCGAGGAAGGCAATGGGTTCTGTCCCCAGGCCGGGACATACAAAAATCCTTCAAAATGGTAGTTGTTATTCCCTGTTTAACGTTCAGCATTTAGGGGAATGGCAACAACTGGTTCACCCGTTGTCAGTATAATGTGACCGGGCGGAATACTGTGCTGGGTGCCTTCGGCATGGTATTTCAGCGAAATAGCACTGTAAAGTCGGCATCAGATCCGCGCTATAACAAGAAGGCAACTACAACAACATACCCTGTCTCCAGCACACATACACACATTCACTCATACATAACACACATGGAGGCACGTCCTTAAATGACCTTAGCTGTCAATAGGTCGTTAAACAAAATAAAACCAAACTCATCATAGGAAAGGTCGGTATTGCTCTTTTACCTTACACAGAGGTATATAGGGAATCAATGCTGCTGTGCGGTGACGATGAAACAGTCTTTCGTTTATTATCTCAGTCACAGTTCGCTAACTAGCCTATTCTCTTTTTTGAAGAGTCTTAGCACCATGCTCAATAAATTGTTTCACTGAAGATTTTTTAATGTTTTTGTTGATTTTATGCGGCGTGGTGTGCTGATCTAGTGCGTTGTGTCGTGATATCGCCAATTATCGTGCGTTCGAAGACTTGACGGGAGCCGCTGTAGTACCAAAAACATCTTGCAATAATTAACGTACATGTTAAAAACTGTGTCAAATCCAATTATCTTTAGTGCATCTTATTGAAACACTAGAACGCCCGGTGACGGAATCAATAATACTTTAGACCTGAACGCTGACTCGACATGTGTCTTGTTTCACAGATTGGTCACGAAACCTTCCGAGGATTCTGTACTCCATGGTGACGTAATTCTGTCTATAGTTCACTCCGACTGTTGACATTCCCAGAACATGTGATAGTTTACTGGCCATTAACTTGTAAAATGTTAACGAAAGCTAACATTACTAAATCTACAACCGTCTGTCACCATGGTAATACACCCTTATTAAGAAGGGGAGGAGGAGGAAGACTAACAACATGCCATTTAACCCAGTTATCATGAAAACAAATGTTTATTACGGGGTATAATTTCCATTTTCAAGAAAAGTGTAGTCCAACATATGTTTAATACCGGTTCATTTGTCTGTTGGAGGCGACAATACACATCGTGCTAGTCATGTTATAAAATCATCACACATATATATTAAATGGTTGTGGTCTATGCACCTATTTGCAATATTCGAGACATATCCCTTATTATATTGCTTTACATATGATATATTATGTGCTTTGTATAAAACTAATCTAATTTCCTGAAAGAAAAATAAAATAGTTACTAGTTGTTTTATAAAGGTGATAAACAGGATATAGAGATAACATATATATTTATCTGTAGAATGATATATTGGATGGGGACAACCCTGTTTGTCTTTATCTCGATCTAAGCTAGTATTGGACCATGCTGTTTTGACTTTAAGATCTTTGATATTATTGGAATATGTTGTTTTTTCTGTAAGATCTTTGATATTATTGGACCATGTTGTTTTGCCTTTGAGATCTGGGGTATTATTGGACCATGCTGTTTTGACTTTAAGATCTTTGATATTATTGGACCATGTTGTTTTGTCTGTAAGATCTTTGATATTATTGGACCATGTTGTTTTGCCTTTGAGATCTGGGGTATTATTGGACCATGTTATTTTGTCTGTAAGATCTTGGGTGTAATTGGACCACGTTGTTTTGTCTGTAATTTCTTGGGTATTAAAGGATCATGTTGTTTTGTCTGTAAGATAAAGGGTATTTTTGGACCATGTTATTTTGCTTTAAAGGTGTGGGGTATTATTGGACCATGTTGTTTTGCTTTTAGGATCTGGGTATTATTGTACCATGTTGTTTTGCCATTAAGATCTGGGTATTATTGGACCATTTTATTTTGCTTTAAAGGTTTGGGGTATTATTTGACCATGTTGTTTTGCTTTAAAGGTGTGGGGTATTATTGGACCATGTTGTTTTGCTTTTAGGATCTGGGTATTATTGTACCATGTTGTTTTGCCATTAAGATCTGGGTATTATTGGACCATTTTATTTTGCTTTAAAGGTGTGGGGTGTTATTGTACCATGCGTTTTTGCCTTTGACATCTTTGGTATTATTGGACCATGTTGTTCTTCCTTTAAGATCTGGAATATTAAGGGGTTATGTTGTTTGTCTTAAGATTAAGCAAATATCAAGTTTTGATTTTGGCTTTATATTTTAGGTACATATGGTGAATTAAAGATTGAAGTTTCTAGTGCCCCGTCTATCTATAGCACCATTCATAACAATGACACACTCGGTAAAAACTCATGAACAATATTCGAGAAACATATACAGTGTATTTTGATGAATGATCTACCTTTTTAGACCACAAGAGATTATTATCACGGGTGATCTAAATTTCCACTTAGACGATCTTTCTAATGTTGATGCTCGCCAGTTCTCTGGTCTACTAGATTCCAGGGGTCTGATTCAGCATGTGACAGAAGCTACACACACCCATGGCCACCACACACTGGATGTGGTCATAACGAGGGATGATAACTCAGTCATTCATGGAGCTATTTCAGTGATTGATCCATGTATAAGTGATGTAAAGGGGAACTAATCCGGTGATCATTTTGCTGTCCACACAACACTGAATTGTAGTAAGCCAGCTCGTGCAAGGAATGAAGTGAGCTTCTGAAAATTCCGCTAAATATCAATACCAGATTTCAACAATGACATTCAGTCTTGTTCCGCCCTTCAATCTACTGAAGGCGAGGTTGATGATCTTGTTGAAGCATACACATCTGGTATAGAAGCCCTTATAGAGAAACACGCACCTCTGCAAACTAAGGTGATAACTGTGAGACCAAATGCCCCGTGGTATAATGAAAATCTACGCGTAGAAAAACAAAACCGTAGAAAAGCAGAGAGACAGTTGCGACTAACCAAATTAACCGTTCACCAACATATGTATAGAGAGCAATGTCGGCTAGTTGGTCAAAGAAGGTTTATTATTCGGAAAGAATCAAAGAATGCGGCAAGGATAATAGACAGCTTTTTAGACTCACTAAAAGCCTAATGGGACAGAAAGGTGAAATTATCCTACCAAGCTGTAATTCTGAAAAAGACTTAGCAAGCAAGTTCAGTGATTACGTTCTGAATAAAATCAGCTCAATCAGGAAAAATATTACCGAAGTGAACACCTCTGCTGACATTGACATCTCTGTCATTACTGCTGACATTGCATTTGATGGGGAACCATTGGCAAAGCTCTCACCAACAACCCAGGACGAGTTGCGCAACATTATCATGACCTCGCAATCAAAGTCCTGTGAGCTTGATCCACTGCCTACAAACCTATTAAAGCAATTTCTTGAAGCACTGCTTCCTTTGATTACCTCAATCATGAACAAATCATTGGCTTGATTTTTTTTTGATTTTTTCTTGATTTCAGAATATTTCATTGTACTGATGTTATGTACTAAAGGAATTGGGAAACAGGCATAGCCTATATAAGCCCTCTCCTTACAAAACAACAGTATATACATATCATATAAATGTTACTTTTACAGATATTTCTTTAAGTACTAAAATAAGAGATTATTTGTACTCTGAATTTGATTTGACAATATATATTTCAAATATCACAGTTGTTAAAAAAGAGATTATTTTACAAAGTTATTTGAGAATCTAATAAAAACGTCTAGTGTCTCTAATGTAATTCTGAACCGTCTCCACATTATTTATATTCATATTTATGTCTCGTGATTGGAAACCATAAATAAAAGTTTGGGTATTGAGTGGAATAGCATCACTCATCGCTGACAGAGAGTTAAGTAATATTAAGTAATATCAGTCGTATAAAAAGGACAGTGCAGGAAAAAATGATCACGATCTTTGAAGGGGGAGCCACATTTACCAGCAAGGCTATCATTTAGATGTGCATCAAATAAATCAGAATTTAAATTACTTGCAGAATTTCTTAACTGACATAATGTTATGACATCCGTTTTGGAAAATAACTAGAGTTATATAAATGCGTTCTTAGTACTGGAATGTCAAATGTTCAAAGTTATTAAGAAAGGGCAGTATCAAGTCTGAGACATGAGATAAACAATTGTTATTAAAGAATTAAAAAAATGCAATATTTTGATGTAAATGTCTTCTTTTACTAAGTGTAACAAAGCCAGTCTCTCTATATAAAATGTTATGGCTCGTTCCTCGTCCTAAACCAGAAATAATGCTTGCTGCTTCAAGTTGGATTGACTCTAAGACGTTGCACTCTCTCTGGGAACAGTTAGCCCATACAATATCAGCATATTCGAGGATTGGACGAACATATGCTATATATATTGTTTCAAGGGATTTTCTATCAATCTTAAATTTTAACATTCTAAGTATATTCAGTCTTTTATATGCTTTTTCATAAATATAATTTATATGAGTTGACCAGCTGGCAAGGTCGGTGCCAGAACTATTGAGACTGTTCCAGCTGTTAAAAACCTAGGGGTATACTTTGATAGTTCACTGAACATGGAGAAACAAGTGAACGCTATTGCCAAATCCTGTTACTACCAGATCAGGAACATCGGCTGTATTCGGCAGTTTTTAACTGCAGATGCATGCAAGATTTTGGTGCATTCACTTGTTACCTCTCGGTTGGATTATGGTAACGCCCTGCTCTGTGGTATATCTGACAACCTAACTAGTCGTCTGCAGAGGGTCCAGAACACTGCAGCACGGCTAGTTACTCGTACTCGAAAGAGAGAGCACATCACACCTGTGCTCTATTCGTTGCACTGGTTACCTATACGAAACAGGTCGCAATACAAAATTCTGGTGTACACATACAAGGCACTGAATGGAACAGCTCCTCAGTACAAGCCGTCACGATCACTGCGGTCGGAGTCAGAATCTTTGTTGTGTGTCCCAAACTCTCGTACTGTAACCTACGAAAACAGATGCTTTGGGAGGGTTTCGGCTACGTTGTGGAATAGCTTATACAATCTGCAATTAGAAAGTCCAATATCCTGGCCAAGTTCAAGAGGGACATCAAAACTCACCTCTTCACGTCTACATTTTAGAATCTTTGCAAAGACGTTATGTAAATACCATCCTTTTATTTGTTCAATTATGTGCACATTGCTTGCTTAAATGTATAAAAGTGATTGTAAGCCTTTGTTTTTTGTTTTCACAATTATAACCATTACTATTATCCATATGTTGTAAAACACTTTAGAGTAACTTTACAAATTATATACGGCGCTATATAAATGTTGTATATTATTATTATTATTATAACGCGGAGGATTTGGAGCGAATCATTGCGTTAACCGTAACTCAACACTTCTACACAGCACACATACACTGCTGATTTAGTCAAACAAGTCCGTGTTATTGATAACACGAACAGTTGTACCTTGATCAGCGTCAGTCTCTGGATGACAGCAATGTACTATTTTTGAACTATACAATTTATTTAATTATTTAATATCTTTGAAACAAAATACACCATTATGTTATATATTTTTACAGGTATACTATAGAATATTCATAGAATATAAAGGCTTAATTCTTAAGTCGTGTTGCTTGTCCTATATATTTGGTGTATTATTGGTCAATATTTGATCAAGTTGTTTCTTTAAAATATATTTTGTATTATTGGACCTAGTTGTTTGTTCTTTAGATTCGGGATATTATTTGTTTTATAAACAAAATAGAAAAATAGAGTAAGCAGAGATATAAATGTGTTGTACAGGTTAATGCATAATTTAGATTATGTGAACCTCTATGTTCCGTTGTATTTTATGTTGTATAAGGTTGAATAATGAAGATGTAGTCATGTTGCCTTTCCTGAATATTTGGCGTATAATTGGTTAATAAAAAATCAAGTAGTTTGTTTTAAAGAAATTTGGTATTATTGATTTTTGTCCTTTAGATTTGGCGTATAAATGGAATATGTTGTTTGTTCTTTAGATGTGGAATATTAAAGACATTGTTGTCTATCCTTTATATATGAATATTAATAAAACATAGTTTTGTCCTTAAGATGTAGAACATTAATAGATAATATTGTTCGTCTTTTAGATTATGAATGTTTTTTGATTATATGATTTGTTATGAAGATTTGGGGTATTAGTTAATGATACTGTTTACCTTAATATTTATGATTCGATGTCTAACGTTGTTGATTCTCCTATTGATGTCTAATTAATGCATTTTTTTTAATTTTCAAGACATTCTCTAACAGTAAAACGGAAAAAGGGGAGTGAAGGATTGGAAGTGTGTAGGTGAGTTGTGATATAGGAACGCGGTAGTAATGACACCACATCGACTAAATAAACTGCCCATTCCAAGAGATAACGGAATTAACATGAGACATAGCCCTCGCGTCAGCATGAATAAAAGTCCCATCAGGGAGCAATACAAGTTACAAGTTCAAACCGAAAGTCTGTCTCTGGCCATACTAAAAGCAAACCGAAAGTCTGTCACTGGCCATACTAAAAACAAACCAACATTCTGTCTCTGGCCATACTAAAAACAAACCCAAAGTCTGTCTTTGGTCATACTAAAAACAAACCGAGAGTCTGTCCCTGGCCATACTAAAAACAAAACGAAAGTCTGTATCTGGCCATACTAAAAACAAACCGAAAGTCTGTCTCTGGCCATACTAAAAAACAAACCGAAAGTCTGTCTCTGGCCATACTAGAAACAAACCAACATTCTGTCTCTGGCCATACTAAAAACAAACCAACATTCTGTCTCTGGCCATACTAAAAACAACCCGAAAGTCTGTCTCTGGCCATACTAAAAACAAACCAACATTCTATCTCTGGCCATACTAAAAACAACCCGAAAGTCTGTCTCTGGCCATACTAAAAACAAACCATTATTCTGTCTCTGGCCATACTAAAAACAAACCGAAAGTCTGTCTCTGGTCATACTAAAAACAAACCGAAAGTCTGTCTTTGGCCATACTAAAAACAAACCGAAAGTCTGTCTCTGGCCATACTAAAAACAAACCAACATTCTTTCTCTGGCCATACTATAAGCAAACCGAAAGTCTGTCTCTGGCCATACTAAAAACAAACCGAAAGTCTGTCTCTGGCCATACTAAAAACAAACCGAAAGCCTGTCTCTGGCCATACTAAAAACAACCGAAAGTCTGTCTCTGGCCATACTAAAAACAAAACCAACATTCTGTCTCTGGCCATAATATAAGCAAACCGAAAGTCTGTCTCCGGCCATACTTAAAACAAACCGAAAGTCTGTGTCTGGCCATACTAAAAACAAACCATCATTCTGTCTCTGGCCATACTAAAAGCAAACCAAAAGTCTGTCTCTGGCCATACTAAAAACAAACCGAAAGTCTGTCTCTGGCCATACTAAAACCAAACCGAAAGTCTGTCTCTGGCCATACTAAAACCAAACCGAAAGTCTGTCTCTGGCCATACTAAAACCAAACCGAAAGTCTGTCTCTGGCCATACTAAAACCAAACCGAAAGTCTGTCTCTGGCCATACTAAAACCAAACCGAAAGTCTGTCTCTGGCCATACTAAAAACAAACCGAAAGTGTGTCTCCGTTTCTACTAAGTACAAACCTAAGGACTGTCTCTGTCCTTCTAAGTTCAAACCTAAGGACTGTCTCTGTCCTTCTAAGTTTAAACCGAAGGACTCTCTCTGTCCTTCTAAGTACAAACCTAAGGTCTGTCTCTGTCCTACTAAGTTCAAACCTAAGGTCTGTCTCTGTCCTACTAAGTACAAACCTAAGGACTGTCTCTGTCCTACTAAGTACAAACCTAAGGACTGTCTCTGTCATACTAATTACAAACCTAAGGACTGTCTCTGTCCTACTAAGTACAAACCCAAGGACTGTCTCTGTCATATTAATTACAAACCTAAGGACTGTCTCTGTCCTACTAAGTACAAACCTAAGGACTGTCTCTGTCCTACGAAGTACAAACCTAAGGACTGTCTCTGTCCTAATAAGTACAAAACTAAGATTTATCTCCGTCCTTCTAAATATTACCAACAGTGTTTCTCCGTTCGTGCTCATTACAAACATGTTTCGCTATGTTTTTTTTTTCAAAATCATGAAAGGCTAAAATTTTCTTTATTGATAAAGACATCGAATGTCTACATTGTATATGAATTACTAATAAATGGAAAAATACTACATCGTTTTCACTTATTTTATAAAAACAACACATGATTACATGACATTTGTTATTTACATAATTACAACGAACTACTACTGTGTATATACATTATGTATCTAAACAAACAAACAAACAAACAAACAAGGAAAGGCTACTTGTAGATATATTATTGAAAAGGAAACAAATCGCTACATCGTATAAATATTATTGAATACTACAAGGAATGGCTTCTTGTTTTATATATAATATAATGACAATGAATGTGTACATTGTGTTAACATCTTTATAGAAATAACGAATGGTAACTTTTATATATTTTTATAATTATTTTTATATTAAGATAACGAATGGCAATATTGTATATTCAGTATTCAAAAAGACAGCGAATGGCTACTTGTGCAATTTGTTTGTACAAAGACCGTAGCAGAGAGACTAAGAACGTTCATATATGTATGTACAGTGTAGGGGGGAAATTCGCTATCTTTCTATAATATTAACTTTATTTGCTTTAAACGTGATATATAAGAGAAAAATTAAATAACAATATTTATTTAGTCAGTTTAAAAGATACTTAACAAGAACAGGGTTGTGACGGTTTCCTAATGATATTTCTCATAGGCGTGTTTTGCACGTTTGTCCGTCAGCAGTTGACATCTATCACGATTTGGACAAGCTTTACAGTCATTACAGATTACTTTAAGTAATATAGAAAAACAAATAAAAACAACAATTTGATATAGCGCCCTAGCTTGAATACGCCACTCTAAAGCGCTTTAAAGTATAAAGATATACAATGACAATGTGATGATCTGGATTTTTGCTATCCTGGATTGTAAATAGTTTGGCTCAGATAGATTACTCAGTATTTATTTAATGTGTGATATACAAGTAGCAGTAGATATGTTGTCAACATGCGGTCTATCTAGAAGCACCAGAATTATCCCACAGCTGACAAATCATAACAGGAACTCGTCTCTTTTTGTCAAATCTAAATTCACACGTTCGATACAATTGACAGAAATGTCAAATATTTCATCCAAAAACAATCTAAGGTGTACAGTTCTACTGTATTTGGGTAGAATTTAGAAATAAACAGCTAAGCTTTGCCCACTTTTATTAAACATCTCAAGGTTAAGGAAAATCTCAAGCAATGTTTTGTCTATGGGAAATCTTAGACTTGAGGAACTCTAAAAAGTTGAGATGTTTTATACAAGTGGGCCCTGGGCATTTAAGGACGTGAACATATATTTGTGGACTGTTACGGAAACATTACCTAAAGGAATTCAAGCATATACTTATTTATAATGCATTAATTGATTAAGTTTTTCCATTAGTATATACTTAGGACCTTAATGTTCCGACAACTTATATGGATATGTTTTTTTTCAACTCTATACATTTACATGTTTACATAAAACAAATGGTCACATATGTTGTACCAAGCTTGCTTTTTTAAAAAATGGTAAAAAAGATGAAGTAGACCGTTCATATGGTTTCCCTCCTACTACAAATGTCTACTGTGCTCCTAATACAAATGCCTACTGTACTCCTTCTACAAATGTCTACTGTGCTCCTACTACAAATGTCTACTGTACTCCTACTACAAATGTCTACTGTACTCCTACTACAAATATCTTCTGTACTCCTACTACACATGTCTACTGTCCTCCTACTACAAATGTCTAGTGTGCTCCTATTACAAATGTCTAATGTACTCCTAATACAAATGTCTACTGTACTCTTACTACACATGTCTACTGTACTCCTACTACAAATGTCTTCTGTACTCCTACTACACATGTCTACTGTACTCCAACTACAAATGTCTACTGTGCTCCTACTACAAATGTCTACTGTACTCCTATTACAAATGTCTATTGTACTCCTACTACAATTGTTAACTGTACTCCTACTACGAATGTCTACTGTACTCCTATTACAAATATTTAATGTACCCCTTCTATAAATGTCTACTGTACTCCTAATACAAATGTCTACTGTTCTCCTACTACAAATGTCTAGTGTGCTCCTATTACCAATGTCTAATGTAATCCTAATACACATGTCTGCTGTAATCTTACTACACATGTCTACTGTACTCCTACTCCAAATGTCTACTGTGCTCCTCCTACAAATATCTAATGTACCCCTTCTATAAATGTCTACTGTACTCCTAATACAAATGCCTACTGTACTCCTACTACAGATGTCTACTGTACTCCTACTAAAAATGTCTACTGTACTCATACAACAAAAGTCTACTGTGCTCCTACTCCAAATGTGTACTGTACTCCTACTACAATTGCCTACTGTACTCCTACTACAGATGTCTACTGTACTCCTACTTCAAATGTCTACTGTACTCCTAATACAAACGTCTATTGTACTCCTACTACAAATGTCTTCTGTACTCCTACGACACATGTCTACTGTACTCCAGCTACAAATGTCTACTGTTCTCTTACTACACATGTCTACTGTCCTCCTACTACAAATGTCTTCTGTACTCCTATTCCAAATGTCTACTGTACTCCTCCAACAAAAGTCTACTGTGCTCCTACTACAAATATCTACTGTCCTCCTACTACAAATGTCTAGTTTGCTCCTATTACAAATGTCTATTGTACTCCTACTACAATTGTTAACTGTACTCCTACTACGAATGTCTACTGTACTCCTAATACAAACGTCTATTGTGCTCCTACTACAAATGTGTTCTGTACTCCTACTACAAATATCTTCTGTACTCCTACTACAATTGCCTACTGTACTCCTACTACAGATGTCTACTGTACTCCTACTACGAATGTCTACTGTACTCCTAATACAAACGTCTATTGTGCTCCTACTACAAATGTGTTCTGTACTCCTACTACAATTGCCTACTGTACTCCTACTACAGATGTCTACTGTGCTCCTACTACAAAAGTCTACTGTACTCCTACTACAGATGTCTACTGTGCTCCTACTACAAAAGTCTACTGTACTCCTACTACGAATGTCTACTGTACTCCTAATACAAATGTCTACTGTACTACTACTACAAATGTCTACTGTTCTCCTACTACAAATATCTAATGTACCCCTTCTATAAATGTCTACTGTACTCCTGCTACAAATGTCTACTGTACCCCTACTCCAAATATCTAATGTACCCCTCCCACAAATGTCTACTGTACTCGTACTACAAATGTATAATGTGCTACTACTACCAATGTCTACTGTGCTCCTACTTCAAATGTCTACTGTACTCCTATTACAAATGTCTACTGTACTCCTACTACAATTGTCTACTGTACTCCTACTACGAATGTCTACTGTACTCCTACTACAAATGTCTACTGTACTCCTACTACAAATGTCTACTGTACTCTTACTACACATGTCTACCGTACTCCTACTACACCTGTCTACTGTACTCCTACTCCAAATGTCTACTGTACTCCTACTACAGATGTCTACTGTCCTCCTACTACAAATTTCTACTGTACTCCTACTACAAATGTTGACTGTACTCCTACTACAAATATCTTCTGTAATCCTACTACAAATGTCTACTGTACTCTTACTACACATGTCTACCGTACTCTTACTACACATGTCTACTGTACTCCTACTACGAATGTCTACTGTACTCCTACTACACATGTCTACTGTACTCCTACTACAAATATCTAATGTACCCCTTCTACAAATGTCTACTGTACTCGTACTACAAATGTCTACTGTGCTCCTACTACAAGTGTCTACTGTACTCCTACTACAAATGTGTACTGTACTCCTGCTACACATGTCTACTGTACTCCTAATACAAACGTCTATTGTGCTCCTACTACAAATGTCTACTGTACTCCTACTACAAATGTGTACTGTACTCCTACTACACATGTCTACTGTACTCCTAATACAAATGTCTACTGTACTCCTACTACAAATGTCTATTGTACTCCTACTACAAATGTCTACTGTACTCATGAAAAATATCAATACAGTTCTATTTTGACAATTTGACTAAAACCATGCTTGGAAAACATAAGCTTCCTATTTAATGTTTAAATAACCAGTGTTCGACAAAAGTACATTCTATAAAAGCTATCCGAATTTTGTAGATTTTGGTAATCTTACCATTTTAGAATAAGTCACTATAATTTGAATGATCACATTGCCTACAAACGCCCATTATGAAATATGATATATCACATCTGTGGATGGGTTCATAGTTAATTACATGGTTTTATTGATGTCACAGATCCTGCTCAGTTAAGTTCTTCTAATGCACTTAAAATCTCCACGGCTAAGTAGTAATGTATTGTTAAATTAAAAGGATTAAAGTCAGAAAAGACCATTTATGAGGACCAATAAGATGAGTTCTAAGAGACAACACTATGATTTAGAGATTATCATCACAAAATCAGTAGCAGAATTTAGCCTGAATCTACTCGGGGCGTTACACTCATAAATCGGAAGGGCGAAACAAATCATCGTGGCGGGCGCACCATAATATAGGTATAGATTACTGCATTGTTTTCGTTTTACAGCGATTGCTTTTGAAGATAATTTGTTGGTAGCGACCCAACAGTGCTCTCGACAAGTGTAAACACCTGTAATTCTGTAGGGTTCAAACCTTCTCTAGACTTTGATCACATCTATATCTGGACATCGTTGACCATTGTCCGGTAGATTATTGGGGCTAACTGGACAGAGACACATCTATCGATTGACCATCCATGATCCATTGTCCGGGAATCAAACTGGACATCTAGGATAATACGTTGTTTATATCACGAACCCGAATCCTGAATGACACGCTCCATTACACGCAAATATATGTAAAAGCACGAGAAATGACCTGCGGAACGATCTGACAAACGACGATGGACTATCCAGCTGACCATCACTGTAGAGGACAAACGTTCCTAACCTTATCAGATATAATGACTGATGCTGACAATTCTAACATGCTTGGACTGAAACCGTCTAAAGTGTGACGGAGTAAACTGAAAAGGTGGGGCTTAGTTTGTTACAAAAGAGCATCAACACGAAGGAAGAATAAGGGTAAACACACGATATGTCGACAGTGACACAGCGGTCAGAGAGACATGTGCAAGTATAAAGAACAGTACTACGAGTTAAACCGAAATTAAATAGAAAGAATTTCTGTATGTTTAAAACAGAAATACAAAGATTTGGCGGATAAATGATTTGCGAGTATAAAAACAGTGATACAGAGTTTAAAATAAAGAGAAGTTTTGTGAGTTTCAAAAAGAAACACTTTTTCGAAATTTATCCCCATCAAATACATAATCATTCCGAAATTAAAAATATGGAATGTTAAAAAATAAGCTTAAAAAGTACAGAAGATATCCTGAGTAAAACGAAGTTGAAGAGAGTGCTCAATGGAGAAATCGCTTACCTTGGCTGTGTCCGTCCGATCGGCCGTCCGGGAATGTGCTCTCGAGAGCAGTGGAGTTCTTTATATGGTCGTGATGATCAATACACAGGCCGCGGAACAGGCGTTAGCAAGTGACGGAATCTGCTAGGAGCATTTTCATGTACAGGTATTGTGACATTTTGCCGCTTGAACAAATAGGAATTTACGCCTCCGAGATCACACGGTTCCGACAAACAAGTCTTGTCCGGGTTCAATGAACCAATCCAATGAACTTCAGCACCTGTACCATTTATTGAAAATGTTTATAGCTGATTGGTCAAATTTGATACAAGTAATCAATGGTGTATATACATCAGCAACAACACCATTAGTTATACAAACAGTCCTTACTGGACAAAGCTGCGTATTAAAATAAAAACATCATTGTTAATAAATAGAACAATGTGATGACGCGCCACATACAATCACTATTGATTACAGATATTACGTACGCCAGATTTTGTTTTCCTTTCAATGGACGATAACATGAACTACGTTCCGCGGCCGTTTCGGAAAAAAACACTTTGTCCTATATCAATACTGCCGGTAACCCTAAGACAGATACAAGATGCTGGCCGTCAAAGAGCTCGTTTGATTCTGATTAATCTTGATTGTAATCGCTCGCGTGACTTCGGTCGCCCACGCGCTGGGAGGGTTGCACGTCTACGCTTGTAGTTTTGAACCCTAACACATAACGTCGGTGTGGGTGCCTATAGATCTGTTCACAGATGAAATGGAAATTGAAGCCAACTTTTTTTAATTCGAAGAAAATGCTGGCTTCGTTTTATAGGAGTTAAAAAAACATTTCAACAAAATTGGATTGAAGACGGTACGGACTCGATATCAATTTTCACAAATGGTAATAAAAATGACTAGCTGCACCATTAAAAATGATTCGGTTCCAAGAACAGAGATTGATAGGTCTGGAGCTACACCAACGTGTCAAGACAAAAAAAGGAATTCCCCTGTCAGATCTGTATAGCGGTTTTGAATGCGTGAGTCTGGCTGTTGACATTGCAATCTATATCCCAACCCTCCTACAATATGGTCATCGTGTATGGTAACATTATTAAATCATGCCGGCAATTGTTGTTCATGTCACTTTGTCACTGCGGCGCCCAAATATTTATTCTATTATAATCGGAGAGTTTTAATTTGTGGTCCACTAATGTAATCTGTGTATACCAAATCCATTAACACAAGAAACAGCCGATACAATTCAAACTCATTAACAGATACCTTACACGAGTATTTTTGTTCCGCTTCTAACAACCCATGTGACGGAGACGGATTTACATATCAATGTGACGGATGAAAACAAAACTGCTAGATTGATCAGGAGCTGTAAAACGGTGTTCAATTGCATACACGTGGTGATGGTGGCAGCCAATGACGCCAGGCTCCATACAAGAAAGCGGTTATTAAGCATCAAATTAATGGCCTAGTGGTACGGCAGTGACAATAGTTAGTGAGTTGTTCTCTCCTATACTCAAAAAGTAATCCATAACAAGAAATAGCTTCACGTGTGTAACTGGTTCTGCACGTGCCCACCACGATGAACCAATTAAAATAAGTTCCATACCTCCACACCATGATGTAACAAAAAAACTTGTTCCCCATCTCCTTACCTTGGTATACCACGCATAATTGGTTTCCCATCTCGGTACCACGATATACCACGATATACCACGTTTTACTGGTTTATCCTCTCCATACCACGATATTCCACGTAGAACTGGTTTATCATCTCCATACCGCGATATACCACGTATAACTGGTTTATCCTCTCCATACCACGATATTCCACGTGTAACTGGTTTCTCATCTCCATACCACGATATACCACGTAAAACTAGTTCTCTACCTCCACTAACTTGTTTCTCATCTCCATACCACGATATAACACGTATAACTGGTTTATCCTCTCCATGCCACGATATTCCACGTAGAACTTGTTTCTCATCTCCACACCACGATATACCACGTAAAACTAGAACCCCACTTCCACCATGATATACAACTAACAAGTATATTCCTCATCTCATCCTGTAAACAGTCCCTTGACCGGGTTGACTACTTAGCTTGGTGTCTTCGACAGGGTCTTCAGTGAGGTAGCACTCTCAAGCTGGAATCAGGTCCGCGCTGTTGCAAATACAAAAACATAACGGCTCCAGCTCACACACGTAGAGGAACGTCAACGTTTACCCCATTAAACCACAAAACATGGCACGTTTCACCGTTTTCTAACTCAACACCATGGCGTGTGTCACCAGTCCGTCTCACCATCATGACACAAAATCATTCTCGCGTTTCTGATTCCACATTACTATAAAGAACTCATGGAACTGATCTTTTATTTGAACATCTTAGTATTACGCGTGTTGACATTACCGGCGTCTGGTATTATTGCCGTCTCTAGCCAAATCAATAAACCCAATCGATGTTCAACAGTAAGAAATATGATTTCCCAATTTGAGTCAGAAAATGAGCATTGTAATTCAATTCAAAATAAGATAATAAAAACACTGGATTATATTTTGATTTATTTTTACCTGTTAGACCCGTTCCCGTGGTTTCCAGAGATGCAGGTTGATGAAGACTGTTAGACAGTTTTAGGGTCGCCATCATGCTCCTATAAGAAAACAGAAAGAATATCATTTTCCAGAGCGATATGAAAATTACGTTTATTTGTGTACAATGTATTTTCGTTTTCCCAGTTCTCAATATAATTTATAGTTAACAATAATTTACATGGCGGGAGCCGCCGATGAGACAGAAGACATGTTATCCTTGTACATTTCAAGGGGCTCCGGGTTTAATTTTTTCTTTTTCATCGATTTTGAATTATTTGAATTATTGTTTTTTAAAACTTTCCAAAGTGTTTCTGCTGGTGCAGTTTCGTGCTCGAAGACAATCAACATCCGGTAACTTTTATGCACGATTTTTCTTTGATAGTATAGAAGAACTCCTAAGCTGATACTAAATGATCCATTAGCAAAAGGCTGAGTACCACAAAACGACGTAACAAAAATACCAACTTTGTCAAATATATAAATATATACCCAGTGTTTTAATTCTGACACTTGTTGTAGTCAGATCTACACTAGTTACTAGGGCTGCAACGATACGTTAACATGACGATACCATACGTATCACGAAACCTTGGTCCCGACACGATATGTATCACCATACATACAGTAACAGTAGCAGCATAGAGAAAAAAAGATATGTTACAAATTGTTACTGGCAGTATTACAACAGGAAATAGACTTGGTTCGAAAGGGGCATGACTTTAAAGTTTCACAAAATTCTCGTCTTTCGGCGTGCATGCCTACCTGGAGCTGTTACTCGCCATTTGGGAACGGATATTAACAGACTAAATTTAGAAAAGACAAAATCTGGAATATATAGTAGGTGTATCGTGACCTCCAAAAGAATATTGTGTATCGTACCATATTCAAAATATCGCGATATATCGTCGCACTGTATATCGTTGCAGCCCTACTATTTACAGGACTTCATTTTGCTCCTATGCCATCCAATAAAGAAGGCGCCCTGACCATTTTTTTCCGAGTCCACATTCCAGGAAAGGTTTACTATGTAACGTAGACAGCGAGATGAACATGGCATTAGACATAGGTACGGCTACGCCATAAGGAAGTAATGGCTGAGTGGACTCTGTAGGAATTTGTTATAATGTCTTCGTTTATCCCTCAAAGGAGACGTTATCGTAACTATGGACGTCGACCTTTCACAAGTCCAACCAAATACAATGTTATGTGTGTAGACCTTTTACATACTCTGGAGATACTGCCTTTATCAGGTTGGTGTTTCCTATGTTCGACATTTATTGTTGTTTCCCGCTCGCTGCATAACGAACATTACAAGGCTATTTAAATACATCAGTTCCTGATAACCTTTGAAAACCATCGTGGAGACTTCATAAAACCATTGATGTTGTCGCACAAATTTAAATGTATTCTTTCGCATCGGTACGAAATTCCGGAAATTCGCCATTTTATAAAGTCGAATGATTTGCCAACAAGGGTTAGGATGTTATAGACGTCAATTATATCTCACAGCCTAAGTCCACCACAGCCATCATACTTCAGGTCCGCAATCATTTCGTACATGTATTATATAAAAAACAAAGCTACAAAGTTCTTTATCTACATGCAAACACTTTAACATATGAATTAAGATTTCATTAGAATCAACAGTTCTTCAGTAGGATTTATGTTCTCCATCGCAACATAATAATTATGACACAGCTTTGCACCAAGTAACTGCCAATCTAAATAGTATCCATGATATCAATCTATGAAAGCTTTCCATATGGTCAAAATTGTCCAACTGTATTAAAATGTGATATGCTAACGAGCGTGCATTGCGATGTTATTATCACTACCCCAGGTTTAACCTTGAGAACGCGACATTATCGCTTTCACCCCCAAAACTTCCTAATGAACTATTTCAACCTTTGACTTGGAAGAGTTCAAATGTGTCTTCAGGAGTGAATGATTTAAGATGATTTGACCTAGATAAAGCACACGACGCTATATGTTCCCTTGATTTCAACGATTTTTTTTATCTAATTTAAATTACGGTTTAGTTTACTCTTCGTTATTCTCTTGGTTGTCCTCACATATAATTCACTACCTTTTCAATTTGGTTATTTTTTCAAACGAAAATTTCCAGAATAATGAAATCTGAAACATAGTTATTAAATTTGTCTTAAGAAACCCTTTTACGAGTCCTAATGTATATATAATAAAACAGACGAACTTTTCCTTGTGTCTTGTAACCAATGAGGTGAAACCAGGCTTTTGCCGAGGTTGACGTCAAACTAGGGTTTGTTTCAAAAAGTGTGTTTAGAATAATAAGCTGATTTGATGACCGACGCTTTAAAGATTGCCGGAAAGAAATTCGCATGGAAGGGTTAAAGATGAGGCTAATTCCTATCTATCGTATTGTTTATTTCCATAAATCTCTCAATTCCAATAGAATTTTGACTTGATTTATAAGAATGATATAAATAAATTCCTCTTGATTGAATCATAAACATTAGGACCGACAGATCATTCCGAGGCTTTGTGTCTTGTCACCAAGTTCTATCAGCACTATGTACTAGATCGCATGTTCGTACAATAATCAATCATCAATTTAGGTTTTACGTCACCATACCCTGGCCTAATACTGACCGTCCGGCCAGTGGCCATTTGTCTTGGTCAATATACAAATCGGTTAAATACGTTTTCTCGTGACCTGTTCAGTCTCGTCTGTCACATAAAGCAAAAATTAGGTGATAGCAATGGTGAGCGCCTTCCAGATAAAACAGGAAGGCGTGTCTTCACAATTTTTTTAGAGGAAGTGTTTTCCGATCCGTCAAATAAAAGAAGTTAAGAAAATATATTATCATCCCTACACTTAACCTGCTGGCACAGCACGTGTTTCCTCATACGTTCAGAATGCAGCTCAGATATATATGTAAAGGTTATTAAATGTTTTGCCGCATCACGGCAAAACATTCCATAACCTACTTAGCATATGTCACTCAACATTGATACAAGTGAGCCATTGACCAATCACCAGGAAGTAGGCGGAGCAGTTAAAAGGCGGCGACGCGGTAAATGTCAAACTCACCCAACACTCAGATACATGAGGTCAGTTGAAAATGGAGCTGTTTAGTTTAAACATATTTTATTGCCAAAATAGTGACAACAGGATTGGGCACAAGTTATTACAACATTATTTACGCCCTTTCCTCAAATATATACATCAGATTTACAAACATGGCACAACTGGGTATCAAATAATATGTATAATAGTAGCATTACAACAACAGAAACAAAAAGAGAAAGAAAAAGAAAAAGAGAAAGAACAACATTGAACAGTCTCACAAATTGAGTATAGAAATATAAAACACCTTACGAATTAAAACCTACCGCTGGTCTTTATGAATTTTTGCACGTTACGAAAAATATCATTATTTTGTTGAGAAGACAGATCCAGAATACCAGATAACAATATATCTAAGGAGATTTCATTAACAAAATTTAGATTTTGAAACAATTCAAACCTCTGGTGTGTATAAACTGGACATTCAAAAAAGAAATGATAGGCGTTTTCACATGGAGATCCACAGACACAGGCGGGACTATCTATCGGGAGCATTTATCGGGTGACGACCTGGAACATGACCAAAAAGTCTTCGATTATTTAGGAATTGAATTTGACCTTTTACCAGGAAATGTGCTGGAAATCCCAACTCAACTACTTGTACAGGACGAATCCCGTAGATTTTCTCAGCCCATTACTGATGAGGACTTCAGAAAAAATTACTGAACGGATTCCTAAAAAAACTTGCCACGCGAATTCATGGAGTGTTCAGGTTTACCGTGAGTGGGCCAATCATCGGAATGCTCAACTAGACACAATGTTTGTGGGTGTTTTGTTTCCATTTGGGAAGCGTCAAACCCACAGTTGAATTACTAGTTGGCAAGGTTTGTAATGGAGATTCGACTTATAAACGGAAGTGACTATCCGCCCAACACGCTCACTAATAGTCTCTCCGGGCTACAGAGACATTTACGTGAAAATGGCCGACAAGAAGATTTCTTCAAAAAGGACGACGGTGAATTTCTCACTTTCCGACAATGTCTGGACAGCAGAATGAAAGAAGTTCGTCATGCGATAACTACTCCATTTTCAACTGACCTGAGTGTTGAATGAGTTTGACATTTACCGCTTCGTCGGCTTTTAACTGTTCCGCCTACTTCCTGGTGATTGGTCAATGGCTCACTTGTATCAATGTTGAGCGACATATGCTAAGTAGGTTATGGAATGTTTTGCCGTGTTCTATGCCCTCTTGTAATCAGAAATACCATTACAGTTGACGAAAATGTGGATAAGTACACATTCAACGAACATTCAAGTCATGACACAGGGTTTGAAACATGTACATGCATTGTAAATCTTACATTTCCATATACGTGTATGCGTAATCTTAAGTTGACGATGCGCGCAAACAACAAGTCTCCGAAAAAGATAGTACAATGTTGTACACTGCTTCTAATATCAAGGACGACACCGACCTCAAACGTTCTATCAACCAATCAACGAGCCAGAGGCATTGAGTGACACGCTGAAACAACCGTTGGGTTTGTGGGCCTGTTCTTTTTGAACACGGCTTGTTGACGCCGTGACGATTTTGATTGTAACAGGGCGTATTCTTTTCAATTACTGGGACGGGCGTGTATCGTCAATAATATTGGATAACGTGTCTTCTCACCGACACAACAGCGTGTCTCCTCTGTAACGTAGAAAACCATGTATTGTCATTAACAGGTCAAGTCCTCCCACTAACGTAAACTCCTCAATATGTATGTTACAGGGTGTATTTAATGTATTTTGTATATGTAAATCATCTGGTATGAATCAGAACATGTCTAATTATGTCAGAAATGCAGATTTTATATTGTCTGACATGGATCAGATCATTGTGTATTGTGTAATTATTATGTAAGATATTTTAATATATTTGACATGGGTCATCACATAATTGATAACTTTCAATTATATCCATAACAAATAGAGAACATATATACCTTTAATGTATCTTGTATGTTAGGTTATGTATTATATAACGTATATTGTGCCGCTGCCCGGTTTAGGACTAGCTACTGGACATGAGTAGTGTTAGGTTAAATACATTTTTTTTTAAGTAATTTGATACATTTTTAAATTAGATGATATAGTCATTTTTATTCTGTTGAAATCTACAAAGTTGCAAATGGTTTTATTATTTATATTCAGTACTATGGTATGTAAGAGTGCTATTGGCAAATTTAGTGAGAAAGAGCATTTTATTGATTATCAGGTTGAGAATTGAATCCCAGAGAATTGACCAGGAAACATATAATCAAAGAACCTTTGTGAAAAAATCCTGCATCATACTGTAGGGTAAGTGTACAGAAAGTAATGAGATATGTATGTAATGTTATATGTGTAAAGTAATATGTATTAATGTAATTAATCATGATCGAGGAAGTTCTATAAATCCGACCTTGAGACTAGTAATTGAATACTATAAATGGTATGTGTAATTAAAATAACAGAGCCTATTAACGCAATGTTAATTGATGTAATTATACTAGTATATAGATCTGTTTTTAATGATATTTAACATGGTGGTATATATATTGTAACTTGTGTGGAAGAGAGTTGTTTCCCTTTAATATACTGTATGTACTGAATGGTTGGTATTGTTTCTTTGTAGGGTTTGAAGATGATAATGAACCATAGAATTGGAAGCATCACGTCCATGTTGCATGTTTTCAAAAACCAGACTTTTACAATGGCGCCCAACGTGGGGCCCCGGGGAAAATACTCGGCCTTGCTCCACAAGCATCGCTGTTACCCGGTTAAATATGCATGTCCCTTGACATACTTCTGTGCGGAGCTTAACACAATGACGTTCCAACTACTTTAACTCTAAAGACAAATCAGATCCAATAAAAAGATTACATCTTTGCAAATCGTTAAAAGCCATGTTTATTGCGGGCTACGTTATTACTTTTGAAACAACGCCCATCACTTGTTACAAGATATAGGACATCATAAGGCTGTCTAGGCATGCATGATATATATGGACAATATCATCCTTTCAGAGGTACAAGTGTGTGAAGAAGCTTTCATCGTTTAATGTACACAGTTATAGGTATGATGAATTAATGTGTAAACAGCCAACTCATGTTGAAACATAAAGTCAGTTGGCAATAACAGCTCGCAAAACAATCTTGTATGGATGTGTGTACTTCATACTTGTAATGTTGAAGATGTTAAATGGATGTTAAAGCTTTTAACACCAACACAAATCGGGAAGGCAAACAACCGACAGGCAAGTCATGTTATATTCAAAGCAGGCAGAGCTCGTTAAATAAAACAAGGAAGATCTGGTGATAAACCAAAGGGTGGTTAAAGGCAAGAGTCTAAGGCAGTAGTCACTGTCTTAACAGAATGACCAAAGGCAAAAGTCTAAGGCAGTAGTCACTGTCTTAACAAAATGACCAAAGGAAAGAGTCTAAGGCAGTAGTCACTGTCTTATCAGAATGACCAAAGGCAAGAGTCTAAGGCAGTAGTCACTGTCTTAACAGAATGACCAAAAGCAAGAGTCTAAGGCAGTTGTCACTGTCTTAACAGAATGACCAAAGGCAAGAGTCTAAGGCAGTAGTCACTGTCTTAACAGAATGA
>NW_018404164.1:292736-305186 GCF_002113885.1 Mizuhopecten yessoensis
ATACTGTAGGGTAAGTGTACAGAAAGTAATGAGATATGTATGTAATGTTATATGTGTAAAGTAATATGTATTAATGTAATTAATCATGATCGAGGAAGTTCTATAAATCCGACCTTGAGACTAGTAATTGAATACTATAAATGGTATTTGTAATTAAATAACAGAGCCTATTAACGCAATGTTAATTGATGTAATTATACTAGTATATAGATCTGTGTAATGATATGTAACATGGTGATATATATATTGTAACTTGTGTGGAAGAGAGTTGTTTCCCTTTAATATACTGTATGTACTGAGTGGTTGGTATTGTTTCTTTGTAGGGTTTGAAGATGATAATAAACCATAGAATTGGAAGCATCACGTCCATGTTGTATGTTTTCAAAAACCAGACTTTTACATGTATATATTTTGAACTTGTCTGCTTTTATTTTTAGTATCTCGCTATTCTATCAAAACATATGTCATGTGAAGTGTGACTCCCAGCACCAGGAGGGACATTAAATGAATACTCAATAAATTCTCATACGATCGTTTGATTCCACGGTCTAACAGAATGAACAAAGATGTTACGATTAACCAACTCACAAGGGAACAGTGAAATGCCATGATCAAATTTTTTCAAAACATTGTTTTTATCACTGCCGAGTTCAATAGACACATAAACGTTAACAGTTACTAACATTAAACACATCATAAAGTAATGACTGTTTGATAGACCTACGTACAAAAAGAACAGTAACTTTATTTATTCTATAATGATTATGAAATAAGCAATATCAATTTACATTTATCACTCTTGTTGGCCCGGATGATAGCTTGCATGGGGGTCCTCATGTGGAGGGAAACCGGAGTACCTGGATACCCAAAACAGCAATGTAATGGTACACAGTAAACAATAGTAGCTCGTTTAACATACTAAATACTTTTAATCTGTTCCTTGCTTCATATTTCGCGTGATTAATGTAATGATAGTTCGAGGTCGACATTGAAGAATAGCATAGAGATCTTTATAATAGGATGGTCAGAGTATCACTAGGACATACAGCCAATACACGTTTAATAAGCTGCTGAATCATAACTGATATAATAAACACGCCGAGGCCGTTATGCCGACACGTGTTTTTCTGTCAACATAAAGGGATAATAAAGGCTTGTAACTTAAACCGTAGCATCTATTTGTGATCAAATTGGAATGACTGATTTTCAAATGCATTAAACAATACTTTGATCAGCTTAGTTATGGTCAGCTTAGTTATGGCCAGCTACACATGTGATACCTACAACGCTATTATATTCAAACATGGCATTGCTCCTGATCTCACCATTCTGATAATAAATTGGCCAATTTTTACTCGATAATTATGCAATTTCCTCTATAACATAATTGGCAACTAAAGGTAAAACACTTGTATATGTATGTATATCTGTACTTTTCTTAAGTTTTGTCAAGGATATAACAAACAAGAGAATACCATAGTGTAAACTAACCATAATTCCAACTGAAAATCGACAAAACAGAGATATGAACATATGCAGACCCTTAAAACAGATCATAAGGAATAAAATCAGGTGTTCCGGAAAGGTAAGCGTTTTTTGTTGTTGTTTCGTTGATGGAACATGCCATGTAAATCTAAGTCAAATCCAAGTTATGTCCTCTCATTGAGAGCTCGGGTAGTGACACCAAGTCCACAAGACACACTTATTAACATAATGAAAAAAACGACCTTCATATCACACAAAGAAAAAGCACATTTCCCTGCGAGATCCTGATGACGACCATATAATTTGTCTATAGCCTTCTTACACCTGCATCTTCGGAAACCCGGTGTTATATATTTGTCCGTCAGCAGTCGACCTTTATCACAGAATCGTGATACTCGGAGCAAGCTCTTGAGTACCGAATCAATTGCAGCATGTAAACGCTAAACACCGTAGGTAGAGTAAGTAGAGATGTTGCTACCAAGAAAGGGAGATCTCATGATCTGAAAGTCGAAATGAAGATGACAACAGTCCTAAGACAAAAACTGATGGAACTCTATTAGTGACATTTTGATACACGCTTTGCAGTTAAGGGTGCCATTTGTTCGGATAGTTGATATTATTGAAGAAATCATATAGGGTTCGTCTGTGTATTTTTTGTTATTCTTAAATTCCTTATTAAAGATAAAGAATGATACTGATATTTGATGGATTTAAACATAACAATATATAATGTACCCGATCGCTACTTTATCGCGAATAATGAAACAGCAGAGCGTGTTTGGTATTTACATTATTTCAGGCTAGTGAATAGTAAAACCATCGTTGTGTATCTTGGGCCGAAGGAAACGCCTAAACAGCTGTTGGTATGGTTAGGTGTGGTAGGTTTCCACACTGTACAACAGGCAGTATGAAAAATATGCAAGGAAGCTAGGTTTCAGGGATTTGTATACATACTATTTTGTACGCATAAAGCAGACTACATGGACGGATAGATAGTTAGTTTCCGAGAAAACATGACATCGTTCTGAAGCTACGTGTTCCTATAAACGTTCTGGTGATGACGCTGGTACATATGAGTAATATCTTTCGGGGATATCTGTTCCTCAAATGTTTCTAAGTAAAAGAAACCAAATTCTGGACGAGGAGAAAGAGAGAAATCTCTGTGTCTTCTGACAACGTTTCATTCTGATTGAATTTTGAAGATTTGCTTCTTACATGTGTTATATTGTTTTTCTTTCTTAAAGTATTAAAATCCGAATATATTTTGAGTTATTTCAATTTTCATCTCATTCCAAGGCCTAAAGGGTAGTAGGACAACGGATGACATCACGCCTGCGTTTTAACGTACACTACCGCGACAGAAGCGTTTAATGGACGCTGATCGAGTGCTGTTGAAATGGGCATTAATGCATATATAATCACATTGCGAAAGTAGTTCAATCGAAATGGCCGATGACAGATATTGTATACGTTAAACGACATCTTTGACTAGACTTGCGTCCGTCGTGGATAGACACTGGACAACATAGTTGTATGTTAATGTTTCATTACTTATACAATTAAATACAGATACGTGTGTCGTAATTCTCCCCTAAAACAGATTGGTGTTCACGGTGAGATTGACGACGAGGCCGTTCTCGAGAATCTATGGCCTGTTAATGGCTCTCATCTGTTTTTCTTCGATTTCTAATGAACTTGTTTCCAATAAGTATTCCTATCCCAGAATGCATTTCTGGTTTGTGAATGTAGGGAGTGATCACGTGTAGGTGTGTGTAGGTGTCTGTTTTCAGAAATTTAAAGCAACTAATATCATTGTTTAAACAAAACCAAGTTTTTAATTGCTACTATTGTTTAATTAAAACTCAAACTTAAACCTGGCATGAAGTATGATATGGTGATGGTTGGGTATGACAGTTTCTGTGCCTTATGAACCACTGGGTATGCCGACTTACATAAAGCAGAATGCACCTTACAATAACGTCCGTGAAAGATACAGAGAGTAATATGAATGTTAATATAATATATATATACCATATATTTATATTAATTTTGAAAACAAAATGGAAAATGGATCATAAAAAGTAGTTTAAGCTTGTTTCTGAATTATTTTCTTTCTTTATATCAGCTTTGCTGTTGTAAATTAGTATATAAAAAAATAAATAAAAAAAATAATAATATTATTTAATTGCATAAAATGATTCTTTTATACCGAAACGAGTTTAATCGGTATAATCATAGTAAACATCATTATGAGGACAATGTGGTAGATTAGCCTTTTGTTAAATATGTATAATCCTCGTTAAAAATAGCTTATTATCATTCCTTTGTATGGCGATCGTATGTCGGAGAACATGTACACGTCATCCTATACATGTAGCATTGTTACATCGCATTAAAAAAGGAATTGTGGGGAATGTACGCGATATCAACTTTCTTAAAAACGGTGACAAGATAATATCGACGACGATAAAGGGTTTGAACGACCTTAACGAATCGAGTTAAACGGTTTCTGTTAAAAGACAATTATCGGGGTTATTTTTAGGAAACGCGACTCTCTATTGGCGCATCCTCGATACCCCAGTAGTTACGCTCAATTTCGCTGTCTGCAACCCTGGAATTAATCATAACAAATCGAAGGCACACGGCTAGCTATTTGATTGGTCTCAGGTGAAATTAACTGACCAATCGTAACAGTAGGCTAATACCTGTCCTTTATAGATTACAAAGGATGGACAAACGACTTCAAAGCCAGTTAATTGTACCGTTATGCGACCACGAGATTCTTTTGATGTATATGAAAGGATCAAACAAGTTTTCTTGTCTCATCCACAAGGTGGCGCACACCGAGACTTCGATTTTGCTATGATATATTCCAGGGGTGCAAAGAGCGAAAGTGAACGTAAAGGGCCCCTGGAGTATCAAGGATGCTGTCGTTGTTGCTCTCTATGGATCTTACTGATTCCCTATAATCCTGTTGAAGGTTGGCAACAAAAGTACAACTTACATTGGCAAGTGGTGCAACAACACTTGGTACGGTAAGGACATTGTTGTAGAGTAGTGCACACTGTCGTACGAGTTGATAAAATTCGTCGAAAACAAATGTTGGCTTTCTAGGAAGTTCAAGGCCATGATTCGCCACCACGGCATTTTCCCCAATTCTCTGGTCATTGCTGGTGAACGAAGTTCTATTTCATTTAGTTAAAGCATTTGACAGACCGATCAGCTGTTACCTACGGCGTTGGTTAGCGTAGCCTCGTAGATTTAGTACTGTGGGCTTGTACAGCTCAGCTACCAGAATACAGCAGTCACTTAAGTAAGTGAAGAAGACGTTTAGGTTGAATATAGGCAAGCATGCACGACAAGGTCAATGGACCAAGGGTTAAGAAACAAACAGGCTGGGAGTGGAATGCAAAAACAAACAATAAAGGAATAAGGAAAATACATAGGAACATAGGAAGAAAGACCAGAGAGTTTACTCAGGCACGGGTCTAGGCAATGAAACAGAATGTCACCGGCACAAGTCATAAACATGAGCAGACTGAGAAATAAGCTACAATAAGGAAGGTCTAAAAGTACGAAATGGTCAAGGGTCGATATCTGGAAGATGAAAGGGCAAATAATAAGTGTCCTTTTGAGGTGTACTTATGGTGTTCTTCCGAGCACAGCACATATGTTTACCCGGGGACTGAAGAACAAAACTTCGTGCGAATGACTGGCAGTGTGCGCATGATCTGTAAATATCTACGTTTGCCTTACCGGTAAGAGGTACACATGAAGCAAGAGAGATATCAGATTGTCCCGACAATGATAGGAAGCGGTCAGTTAAGGCGCAAAGTTGTCAACTTTGTAAAGAAACGGAGGGAAGTAGGAGCTACATTAGGTGACTGGGAAATGAAGTTAGATATTCATCAGAAAGAAAGTTTTCGAGCAGAGATGGCTTCTAGACCTCTCCGCCCGGACATTGTGTTATGGCCCCAGAACTCCGAGCCGGTCCATATGGTCTATTTCTGGTACAATGGGAGGACTGAATAGAGGACGCGCAAGAAAAGAAGAATTCCTAGCAGCAACAAACACATGGAAGATTACCAACAAGATTGGGGGAGAGGAGGGTACGTTATCGAGGTTTGTTGTAAGGGTTACCCTGTCCACCTATTGCAGAGCACTTAAAGGTTGTCGGCTGTGGTAGAAGGAAAAAAGGGCAAGTGGCACCAGTGAGCAGCCATACGTAGATGGCATCCAACTGGATATGGGGACTGAGGGAAAGACGAGGGGAGGCCATCAACAACACAACTCACACAGTGACCTTACACTTAACATTAATACCCTGGATTGCAATAGCATCAAGACAGAAGTCTGTGATTCCAATCATCAACAACAAGAAACGACCAATAGGGGGCTGGTCATAACCAACGCAGCTTACACAGCCATGGAAGACGTCGTGGATAGACGCAGAAACGTTTAACGGATGTGGAACATCCACTCAACATTAACTGCATCGTGTGGTACGTTTGATCAAACCTTAATACTACTGTGTTCGACATTTGCATGTAAAGGTTATTGCATGGTTTTCGAGTAACAAGGGATTTATTACACCCGAGCAAAGCGAGGGTGTAGTAAGTCCCGAGTGACGAGAAATCATGCAATAACTGGCTTACTGCATGCTTCCCAACTCGAACAAAACAGAAAAGTTGAGTAAAAGATGTTCACCTACACTGCAGATAATGTACATAAACCTGTGTGAGTAAGTACTAATCATAACCAGGTAAGATTCTCAATAGCCCAGTCTGAGTGTATCCTTCATAATGGATACAAGTGTTTTGGATTACTATCCAGGTCCAGTGTCAGGGAAGGTAAGGAGTGTCTGTTCAAAATACGGGAAACAATGTTGAATTTCTGACTACATTTTCAGTTTAATTTTCAAGATGTGGCAAAGGTACAGGATATTGAAACCATTTTCATATATACAATGTAAGGGTTTATCAATCCCTAAGGAATTCCAGTTCTTTCAATGAATGGTATATTTGAATGTGCAATTTTGTATAAAGGAACAGCTCCTTAAGATTATAAACTTTTCCGGGAAATGCTTATCTGCTCACGTGATAAGGAAATCTTTGTGTTTTTCAATCATGAAATTACCATTTTTAACTTTCATTTTTCCTCCCTTATTTTAAATGTTTCAACTAAGTTTATCCTTTCCAGTGTATTGACTTCATCGTTACTCACTGATTGATTATCTCCCCTTTCTTACAGCATTTGTGGCCACAGTCCACTGGGCACCCCCCCTTTCATGGCCATGTAATCATGATTGGCCTTGAAAGTGGATTATGTGTGCAGTAGACTGTGGTAGCAAGTGATTTATTGCCCCCACTTTTCGATTGTGAGAGGTGGGAAGTATGCAGTAATGCCCTTTAAAAATGAGCTTGTGCTTTGACAGAAAACAGAAATTTTCATTGACCTTGTTCTTTGACAAAAAATAGAAATGTATAAAAGAGAACACAAGCATTGTTTCTTTTTCCTCATTTCTGGCAGTCGCCTCCTTCATTTTGTAAAGCTAAAGAAAAAAACCCTAAAAACCCAGTGAACATGAACAAAACTGTGTTTTTCCTGATAAGGCTAAAAATGAAACGTGCACTGCTAAGAATCAAAGGGGTCTAGACAAAAAAAATCGGGGAACAGCGATGTTAATATTTTGCTGTCAAATTCAAAAATGGCCACCAAGCAGCCTTTCTGTTCTTGCAAACAATTTGAATCTACATATGAAATTCGATTAAGATCCCTTCAGTACTTTCAGAGGGAAAGCGAGAGCGATGTTTAACTGAACAAAACACAATATAAAATGAAAAGATACGAAAGACGGACGGCTGACGGACCAGGGACGAGAGGCGGTTTGAGCAGCCCACTCTCTATTGATGTGGAATCAAAATGTTTGTTAAGGCACCAACATGGAGAATTTGAAAGACTTGCAAGCTTACATATTTTTCTACAAGGTAGCCATCTTAGACATATATAAGTTGTCTGCTATACCATATCTGGATGAAGTGGTTCTTAATAAAAATTGAAAGCTTACGTGATGATTAGCATGCAAACAAACTTTGGTATGTCTACATCATCTTGCTAAACTATGTCGACAGACACAGGAGAAAACCAATAATGACAGCCAAAACTACTGTAGACTTTCCTTAGGTACAACGGGAGATAACTCATACAATTCTTTTTTTCAGGTCGGTCCATGAAAACGCCGCTCTAAATTTCTAGATTCTTTAAAATGTATTTGCATCACATTATATGATTATATTATGAACACATTTATTAATCGAATACAACTGTGTTCGATTTTATCAAACATCTGGTAATTTTCATAAAATCGTAACGTCGAATCAATTTGTGAGTCAACGCGGATTTCCACGTTGTATTTTTTTTAAATAAAATCTAAAATAACAATGGTAAAACAGCTTAGTTTATGCAATGTTCCACGAGTTGGGTGATAAAGAAGAAGACCATTGTAGATATAGTCTTGGTTACAGCTCGGCAAATCTTTCTACAAATACGCTGACAAGTCGTAATGTTGTTCGAGGTGCGAGTCTCCTAGAGGTTATTCGCAAATATCATCTGATACTTTTTAAAGGTGTCCGTAACGAAATGATCCAATTTCTTGTAGCTGTGTTTTTTGCTGCACCAGCGCCGTTATCTTGTTACGAGATAGATAGGAATTACCTCGAGGTCAACATGACTCTTTGTGAGCCATTTACATACATACAAATGTACACGCAGGTAAACGGCGTAACACAAGCAACCATGAAAATGAAACAATTAATTATCTCTACGTGTGACTCATATGATCGTGAATCGTTAGCCAAGCATACATTAACATATCTATACAGTAAAATGATACCATATCTGACCGAATACAAGAATATAATACCATATTTGCCATAAACACCGCGTCCTCACAGCTTTGTTGAGACGATTAAATAGCTTTGATTACAGAAAGTAGCTTGTTCCTTATTCAATTAAAAAAAATGTGAGTTTTCAACGGTACGTTCAGTTTTCATAGTTTCTGTGGAATAACCTGGGAACATAACTATAACCAATATGATAACATAATACTACGTACATAGTAACATAATACTACGTACATAGTAACACAATACTGCGTACAATGTACGTAGTAACATAATACTACGTACAATGTACAAAGTAACATAATACTACGTACATAGTAACACAATACTACGTACATAACATAGTATTATGTTACTTTAGTACTAAGTACATAGTAACACAATACTACGTACATAGTAACATAATACTGCGTACAATGTACATAGTAACATAATACTACGTACAATGTACAAAGTAACATAATACTACGTACAAAGTAACATAATACTACGTACAATGTACATAGTAACATAATCCTACGTACAATGTACAAAGTAACATAATACTACGTACATAGTAACACAATTCTGCGTACAATGTACGTAGTAACATAATACTACGTACAATGTACAAAGGAACATAATACTACGTACATAGTAACACAATACTGCGTACAATGTACGTAGGAACATAATACTACGTACAATGTACAAAGTAACATAATACTACGTACAAAGTAACATAATACTACGTACAATGTACATAGTAACATAATCCTACGTACAATGTACAAAGTAACATAATACTACGTACAAAGAAACATAATACTACGTACAATGTACAAAGTAACATAATACTACGTACATAGTAACACAATACTGCGTACAATGTACGTAGGAACATAATACTACGTACAATGTACAAAGTAACATAATACTACGTATATAGTAACACAATACTACGTACATAGTAACACAATACTACGTACATAGTAACATAATACTTCGTACAATGTACATAGTAACATAATACTACGTATATAGTAACATAATACTACGTACAATGTACAAAGTAACATAATACTACGTACAATGTACATAGTAACACAATACTGCGTATATAGTAACATAATACTACGTACATAGTAACACAATACTACGTATATAGTAACATAATACTACGTACAAAGTAACATAATACTACGTACATAGTAACATAATACTTCGTACATAGTAACATAACTACCCCAGAAAGCATCGTACGTCCTATTTACGTCAAATGCAAGCCATGACGTCACTAAGTAATATTTGACGTAACTACACGGAAATCATATATACTGGGCCAGTTGTTCAAAGGGTGATTAGCTTAATTACAGCTGAACGACAATTTTTCAACCTTTAATAATTTTGTCGATATACAAGGTAAAACCTCACAATTGTGCATGTAAATTCACTCTACTAAATATTTGATATCTGGAAAGTTGTAACTATACAAAAATTAAAATTTGCGCTAATCACTGATTAACCTAATCACCTTTTGAACAACTGGACCCAGGGCTGATGTCAGCTATAATACGTCAAATCTGTCTGTATGTATGGACATTGATCTATATATGGGGAATACTTTGAAACAACAAAATAGAAAAACAGCCACTGTTTACGTTCAGCATCCTATCTGTTGCCTTCACGGCCACCATCAGTCAGTAGTCCAACGACTATATTTATCTTATACAGAAAATCACAATTTTTTTTTCTCTCCTTTTAACTGTTAATCGGTGCCCTGGGCCTGCAAACAGAATGTCGGTTGGTTTGGGCACCTAATAAAGGTGATCTCCACCACCTGTATGGGAAGAAATTTAAAAAGGAAGAGGAAGAAAACATAACATGGCGAAAATTTCAAACTAAAATATGTGCGGTTTAGGCATGTGTTTTAAAAGCATATTTAATGCTACAATTTTTAATGAAAGTTAAAATTAACTAATTCGTTAATTAATTGTTATTGCTGACATCAGGTTTGTTATTGTATTATCATAATCAACCAATGGCAACTATTATTTGTATATATCTTGATCATGCAAATATCATGCGTACGTGTGACAATATTGACACAGTGTAGAGAGAGTCAAATCGAAAGAACCGCTAATGAGTCGGATCATCTGAGACTTGCAAAAGATCGAGATTAAGGACAGAATAAATTCATATCAATATTGTGACCGATTTCTAACGAATACCTGACATGAATCAGATATTAAAATAATTTGCATAATTTTGACGTTATGAAATGACATCAATATTTGGCCGTTCTCAAGCTCGAGCATGGATTCTGTCGGCTCAAACCAACTTACTTGTAACTTGCCTAAAACATTTGACACTCTAACATGAAATACATGGTATTACTATACGTGGACGAGGAAATGTCGGTCGTGGACATCATCCTGTTTCATAGGACAATGTGCAGTGTGGGGACACCCCCCAGAATTTCAAAGTTCTTTGAACTTGAAAATGGTATTGTAAATTATAGTTCCCTCGGGGACATTGTGATGGTTGGAGATTTTAATTGTCGTACAGGTATTTTACCTGATTATATCAAGAATGATGTAATTCATTCCAGTATTAAAAATTGCATCTCAAATATAATAAATTATGAACCTGATGACGGTTTAAAAATGTGTTGCTGTAACCATCCCTGATGCCGTTAGTCAGTCTGATATTAACACTAGTGTGAGTAGTTTTACTGAAATACTGATGAAATCTATGGAACCTTTCCTTGTAAAATTAACTAAATATTGTGATGCCAAGCAAGATAACCATAATTATACATGACGAGATGGGTTAATCAATTTTAATACTGACAAACCATGGTTTTAACAATATATTGGACTCTGGTCTCTATCCTGCTGATTGGGCAGTTGCTGTAATTACACCGGTACATAAAAAGGGTGACCTAACTGACCCTAACAATTTTAGAGGTGTTAGTACGGTAAGTTGTTTGGGAAAATTATTCACTTCTGTTTTAAACAATAGACTTTTAAAATGGTCAGAAACATATGATGTAATAACTGATGCTCAATTTGGGTTTAGACCTGGTCTTAGTACAGTAGATGCTATATTTTGTTTACATTCTATTATTTCCAAATCATTTATTAATAAGAAAAGATTGTATTTTTGCTTTGTCGATTTTCGTAAAGCATTTGATATGGTAAATAGAATAAATTTATGGAATAAGCTATCAAAACTTGGTATAAGAGGAAAGCTATTAAAAGTTGCAAGGTCTATGTACTCTCATGTTAAATCTTGTGTTAAATTAGATGGAAAGTTGTCAGATTTGTTTCTTAACAGGGTTGGATTATAACAAGGTGAAATTCTGTGACCGATATTTTTTTCTATGTATATAAATGATTTTGAATCATATTTTATACAAAATTGCAAGGGTAGTTATGAGTTTGAGGAACTCAGTTTATATCTGATGCTATATGCTGATGATCTAGTATTATTCTCCGAGACTGTAGGTCTCCAAGGTATGCTTGATAACTTAGAAAAGTATTGTACTGAATGGAATTTAACTGTAAATGCTGAAAAAACAAAAAATGTAGTTTTTTAGAAAAGGTGGAAGATTGCATAATGATGAAAAATGGTATTACAAAGGAAGTAAGGTTGAATGTGTGGATCAATTTCCTTACCTAAGTTTTATTTTAAAGTACAACAATAAATTCACATCTATACAAAAACAATTAGCTAGCCAAGGACGAAAGACTATGTTTGCATTATTTTCAAAGTGTTCATCATTAAACTTAACTGTAAAAACTATGATCCACCTTTTCAAAACATATGTAAGCAGTATCCTTTTCTATGCAAGTGAACTTTGGTGTATGCACAAAGCTTCAGAGATTGAACATGTACATTTACATTTTTGTAAGAAACTACTAAAAGTGAAGAAATCGGCCAATAACAACATGGTATATCTTGAATTGGGACGGTTACCTCTAGTTTGGATGAGAAAAATTAGAATGATAAAATATTGGTTTAAGATATTAAAATCTGACAATTGTATTATATCAACTTCCTATAGGTTTTTATTACAGTG
>NW_018404164.1:305274-306189 GCF_002113885.1 Mizuhopecten yessoensis
TGTATAAACATATAATAGATTTTGGAGAAACATTACAATTTTACCTCACAAAATATATACCAAAGAAATATCGCATTTGTTTAACTCGAATACGTACATCTACCCATTCTTTAGCTATAGAAGTTGGAAGGTATAATAATATACCTAGAGAACGTAGATATTGTAAACAGTGTAACTCCCCCTCTGAATTAGAGGACGAATTTCATTTTTTATTGGTATGTTCTAAGTTCCAAAATCTCAAATCTCGTTTTATCAAAAGCTATTATTGAAAAAAACCCATCTGTGTTTAAAGTCGTCCAGTTATTGAGTGTCCATAATATTAAAGAATTGTGCATACTAGGAAAATTCATATATGAGACAAACAAATTAAGGGTATTATAATGGAATATGATTGTTTTCATCCTCTGTACATTGTCCATGATTTGTGTAAAATATGTTTTGTATACTGATGGGCCAAGGGCCCAAAGTTTGAATGAAACTTGAAACTATACGTAATGAAACATTCATACAATCACATAAGCTAAAACACGTCAAACACCTACCTGGCCGTAGCCAGTGACATAAGTTACAATAGCTGACAATCAGTCTAACTCGTTCAGTAAACAGGAAACAATATACACATATATTAAAAACTTGCTTCTTCGAAATCACTTGCCTGCTAAATTGACCACGCCCGATTTCTAAATTTACAAAGACTTCAAAATATTAACTTTACTTTAAAAATAAAATAATAATAATAATATACAAAAGGGATTGGGCACAAGTTGTCCAACTTATGTAAAGCCCTTTCCCTATAACATAATGAAATATATATATACAAGATGGCAATTTTTAAATTAATTAATATTTTCAATTAAGTTTAGTGTTACTGAGAGAGAGAGAGAGAGAGAGAGAGAGAGAGAGAGAGAGAGAGAG
>NW_018404164.1:306582-313313 GCF_002113885.1 Mizuhopecten yessoensis
GGGGGGGGGTATATATTTATCAAAATCTATGTGAATCTAGAATATATTGCCGAGTATGTTGAAATATTATTTCATTTTCCTGTTGGCTTAATTCCAAACTAACAAAAAGTATCAGCTGTAGGTCCAGAGGAAAGAAATAGTTTAGTTCACGATATCATTTAATTCTTTGTTGTACATAATTGTTACAAGCGAAAAGGAAATAATACGTATCTTCAACAGGATGACCACATTGACAGTTTCGGAAATTTATTAGATTTGCATGGAATAGATCATTATTTAAGGTACTAGCCCTGTTTCTTAATCTGGTATGTAAAATGTTAAGTTTTCTATCACCAATCAGATAATATTTTGGAACATATAAATTTTGAAGATTTAGGAGAGAATTCTTAAACGCTGTAGTGAAACTATGTGTCTTATGTCTAATATTACGTTAATTGAATATATTATTCAATAGATACTAAAATGAATTACACTGATATTTTATACAAGGGTACTTACTTTTAGTGCTTTTGGCTCTAGTGCCCGCTACATCTTTCAATTTCTATGCTGGTTAGGTAAAGTGCTGTACGTATATGTGCAAGTATAAAGCTGTGTTCGCTCTGGCCGCTCTGTTCAAAGTGACCAGTGCGCCAGGTAAACTACCCAACATTCAAAACTAAGAATACTATACATAGACAATACGTACTGGACAAACAGGTTTACAACACATTACATCACCTCCGCTCAGTACCTTACTCGCATTTACACGTGCTATTTCCGCGCGCCCGCTAAAAGTTTTGCCGCAATGCGTTACGTACAGAATTACACGGAAGGTTGATTTCCGTTACATACGAACGCGTGTAGCTATATAAATACCACAAATATATTAAAAACAATATTGACAAATGATGACACTACCACGTACTCATTTAGAGTTGAGTAGACTGGAACAAGCGGAGTAAAATATCTTGCTCAAATTAATATACAACACAGTGCCGTGACGTGACTCGAACCTGTAACCCTTCGGTCACGAGCCCGGCGTCCTACCACTAGACTACCGTGCCTCCAATAACGGAATTTACTTTAATCAGCAAAGAATACTTAAAATGTTCCTTTATATAGACTCTAGTTCTAAGGGATATTGCTACAGCTGGGCTCAGCTGAGGAGGCGAACATCACACATGTGGTGCACAGCGTTGCACACGTCGCGCCGTACATATGGAATGGTTACAATTCTGGGGGGGTGTTTAATCTCGTCATTTGATTGGCTGGATGGTTGTGTGTGTACACTATGAATTCGAAGTACAAATGTATTGTGATGTCACAAAAATCCCCGATTCAATATCTTTCACTGATGAATGCACGTACAAAATGCATGTAAAATCTAATATATGATAATTCATCATAAACAATTCGAAACATTATCGACCAGTGGTATGAACTAGAACTGTTCATCAAGTGTGTACAGAATAAGCCAACACCCCGTCTGAGGCCTCTACAAGATTACCCGGCCAGCGAGCAACAAGGTACTGGTTTTTCCTAACGGGATTAGTGAAGAGATCGCATCGGACATTGCTGGTCATTCGGACAGTGCTGGTCAGTGAGCAGCATGGATACTGTTATTGGGCATGGAGAGTCTAACGGGTATGTATACTCAAATTAGTTGTTGACCTCAATTACAAAGTTAACTTATATTATACGCACGATCATAACACTTCATTCAGCATCATGTACCACAGGTACTAGCCTCGTCTCTCAATATCATAGGCGTATTATACGACAGGTTTTGTTGGCACACAGCTGATTTGGTTACCGTACTGAATCGTAATTGAGCCTTGAGATATGTTATAAGACATCATTTTCACTGATTATCAATTTAAATATAAACTTTCTTGATATTTATAGTTTCAAATCTTATAATAGGTATGTCCTGAATTATGTATATATATAGATCAGTCAAGGTCTCGGATACTCCAAAACTGAAGATTATGCATTGTCACGTATTGTGTATGAAAGTTTTCGTGCTAAAGATCGGACTTTTTCAATTGATATATCTTTCATGTCGGAGTACATGTATATTTCGTGTTATATAAAACGCCAATGTGTAGCGTACTATGTTGTACTCGGTACGGTATCTCGCCGAGGTGTTCAGTAAGTCAAGCCTGAAGTAGTGTAATAAAAATGTAGTGTGTTGTATGCAGCACACACTTGAGAAAAAGTTTGATCGCAAATTGTTTAAAATGTTATTATTCATCTTTACTTTCTGAAAACGGACATTTCAGCGACTTTCTTACTCCGGAATGGGCCTGTCTTATGAGGGACTTTTGTTTTTAATAGTCACTTGACATAAGTAAATAAGGCTCGTTTAAGTACTTTATAATACTGCGTATATTTCCTGCTCTATGTTCTTGGGTTGCATAATGATTATACATATATCTTGTTTAATCCTCATAATGCTGTATCTATAACTTATCATATTCAGCTTATTTTGATAACAACTTGCTTCGATTTCAAGTTCAAATATACGAACTTGAATAAGAAATATATTGGTTCATTTTGTTTTAAATATGACACGTATGTGTTGTTATCGTGAAATATTCTAGCTGTTCTGTGAAGGAATGATGGAAACAGACGAAACCTCCATTGAGTGATCAATTTAGTGCACATTTCCTTCGTATTGTGCAGGACAGATCACATAAGACACGATTTCATAGTCAAATAAATGTAATATCACTACCAGGACCCCGAGCTCTGGTACATTCTGACATCGAGTTTATACTTTAAAATGTGTTTATGGCTGTTATTAACGTCATGTTTACTATGTTGACGTGGTCGAAAGCCACAGTCTGTCCCGATTTCATAGTTTCACGTCAAGCTCTCACCTCCGCTGTGTTTACATTCTGCCCCATTCACCAATGTTTGGGGTCAATGGGTTACTGTAAACGAAAACAGGGGTACTTTGGGGAGGCAGATCACTGAAGTTGTAGTGCGAAATAAACCGCTGTTAAAAGAGATGAACGAGTGCATTTATTCATTTCATATTCAAACTCAAAAACGTTAAAAAAAGGATGGGTCAATGAATGGTTGTTATGTTGCCTGAAATTCGGAAGAAGATGGATCTAAATTCATAAAATAATTCACCCTGTGGTGGACCTTTCAATGGGTACTGATAGCGGCAGCCAATGGACGCACATGTATGCGTCACACCCCCGACCTCCAGTTGGCGAACACTGCCAAGTAATCAAATACCATCCAGCTATCAAACTAATTTAAGTTTGATGTTATGTCGAAATTAAACCGGTTTCTTATTATTATTTGACTTATAGTTGAAACCCTGTTATTTCAGTAATATCCTAACAATTTAATAAACACATATCTCCTTTCGGAGCCCCCTATTAAATTGTTGGCGCTGCAATCCGTTAGATTTACGTGTATAGGAAGTGACAGCTTTGTGTATAAACTTAGTAAAAGTGATTTACAAGGACATGCCACTTAGAAAAGGCAATTGCACTGCACAACTGTAGAGTGCACAACAAGGCAACCAATCACAACAGGACGAACCATCGGGAACCGTCGACAAATACCTCGTATTTTCTCGTTTACGGAAAGTGCCGACGGTTCCCGACTGCAAGCCGAAATGGATCCTTTTGACGCAATGTCACCCAAACAACAGATTAACGAACTCCAGATAGGAGACTGGCTATCGGTCTTTCTCACATGAATATTATCAGGCATTTTCCTATCTACATATAAGCTTGAAGAAGTATATATATACCCTTGATCATAAATCAACACTAACTAGTATTCCTGAAGTATGTAAACAATAATAGTTCACCAAATCCGTATGCATATAATGTTATCACATGGCATGTGACTGGCACCTATTTACCCACACTAGTGCCAATCTCGCTGACATGCTTCTCCAATGCTTACGTTCTTTACACAACAAGTAATGCTGATATGGGCTAGACCTGTATGAAGACCTTGTCTGTATTCGTACTGTATTTTTGGTTTAGAAAACTTATCAGCGAGGTAGAATGAGGGGGACTACACATTTTGATTAACACTGCAGTTACAGGTACATAAGGTTGACCTCGGCTCGGGTATCCCAATTCTGCTACGATACCATATGGAAGTATTAAGAAATAACTACCAAATCATGTTGTATTCCATAAATGAACATTGATCGAAACCCAGCTGTTCTTTTTATTATAACAAGTACTGTGATTTGTAATGTATACAGATTACATAGAGAATAAAACATGCCTTTTTCGGTATCACACTCAGTATCAACACGCGAACCCAATATTAGCCCGTATCAATTTCTATGTAATCTGCTTACATTACATATCACAGCTGGGTTTCGATCAACGTTCATTTATGGTATACAACAAGATTTGGTAGTTATTTTTTAATACTTCAGCAACGTTTTACTACCAACAGTAATACAAATTATTGCGGAAGTTACACCACTATTATCATATCAGCCCTCTCCGTATCACACCCCAAAATTCGTATCAGCCCTCGCATCACACCCCAAAATCCGTATCAGCCCTCTCCGTATCAGCCCGCAAAACCAGTATCACACCACTTTGGGAAAACTTTTATCAATTTCAATATTTCAAAAGAAAAAAGATCATTATATAGCAGATCTATCCGTATTTTATTAGTAAGTATGTAATTAACAGAATAAAACATGCCTTTTTTCATATCACACCCATATTACCTTAGCTGTTGGTAGACGTTACACCCTGTACATTCAACAACCAATTGTCCCCAGTGCAGGCCTGTACGGGCTTCTTTCTTTACTCCTACTTTAAGTCGGAACATTGTCAATCAATTTTAACCTATAATCTAGAGAGCAACAACATCAACAAAGACGAATCCATTCATCAACGTTTTAATTCGTTGTGAAACTAGAACTGATCGATAATTTAATCACGATCAACATAAAGTTTCACCAGTAAATCTCGTGTGACATATATATGTAAGATATATACCATCCAGAGGTTATTGCGATTTGATTGTACGTTTTTATTCCGGTTTTTGCCAAGCCTACAAACATGGACATGTTTATGGACATATACTTTGTATAGCGGTTATATTTCGCGGGGGTTTTGATTTTGCTATTTCGCACTTTGACTAATATCCGCAAATTCTAAATACCAACGAAATTATCGAAAATGTTAACCACTTGTACGGACCTTATCACAACATGTTGAAAATACATATAATCCAACGCTGTTATGCAAGCTTAAATGAACTCAAATAAGATTATCACCGGACAACTGGGCAGTCCATTTAAAACAACATTTACATATACCTGACCACAACATATTTATGTTATAGGTGATTAATTGATAACAATTTACTCCTAAAGAGGTACATACACATTTGGTTTTCTTTCAAGTGACGTCACTGACCGATGACGACCCTCAGGATCAGTGTTTTCAAACGGTTTACCTGTATTTCGAGGTTTAGTCCTTAAATGATAACACACTCAAAATACTTTACACAACACATGGGACTCGGGTGCACAGCGAAATTTAACCCCCGCGAACATGTACTGATTACGAAACCGCGAAATATTGACCCCGCGAATTTAAAGCGCTTTACAGTACCTCTGACTACCCTTAAAATTATAGGGGTAACGCTCTCTGACCTTCTCTGCATCGTTGTAATATGTCATGACGCCATTCCCGAGAGGTACACCGACGATGGGCTGACACCTTTATAGAACCTTTGTAAGATACCCTTGTTGACAATCGAAGCCAGACTCAACGAATTCGCTGACATGGACAAGCATTCTTCCTAAAGACGGTTTGGAGTAACTGTGATTCTTTCACGCGCCTGTGTATGGATATCATGATCGACTTTATTAATGATTGACTTAAAAAGATAAACTCCGCCGTGGCTTTTGTTCCTCTGAATCATCTCTCCGTGCCGCTTGAGTAGAATAGAGTATCTCCGACAAGGGTGTAGGCTGAAGCTTTCAGGAGTATATTCCCGGAAAGTTTCAAAAATAAATTTAACTCATTATTTCTTAAATAGTTCGGGAGCAGCATAATGATTGGATCAACATGCATTCGTATTGCTATACCATCTATACCGAAATACAATTTACATTTGAAATGAATTCAGAACAAAATGTAGTCTGTGCAAAAACGTAAAATAATTTCAGGTCGAACAATATTTAAAGCGACGGTGTACTGAGATGTTCACAATAGGTACATCTAGCACTGAAATCTATGGACTTGGCACAATTTAGCACTCTACTGGTGACAGATTCGACCAAGTCCTGAAGAACAAGTATCGCATATTTGAACTATTGCGTCTGTTTACTTGCTTGTTTTCTGTTTCGTAGATATTAACACGATCGAGCGTGTGGTGAGATTGTCATGTTTAACACTAAAAGGAGTAATAGCACTTTGGTTCAAATATTCTTATGATGGATGTCTTAATGCAGCATACTTAGCAGATTTAGCCCCCGCAGCTGGCCGTACTCTGCTGGTAGACTGTCAGTCCCCGAGGTTGGCTGTACTCTGCTGGTAGACTGTCAGTCCCCGAGGCTGGCCGTACTCTGCTGGTGGACTGTCAGTCCCCGAGGCTGGCCGTAATCTGCTGGTAGACTGTCAGTTCCCGAGGCTGGCCGTACTCTACTGGTAGACTGTCAGTCCGTACTCTGCTGGTAGACTGTCAGTCCCCGAGGCTGGCCGTAATCTGCTGGTAGACTGTCAGTTCCCGAGGCTGGC
>NW_018404164.1:320744-335465 GCF_002113885.1 Mizuhopecten yessoensis
GTACTCTGCTGGTAGACTGTCAGTCCCCGAGGCTGGCCGTAATCTGCTGGTAGACTGTCAGTTCCCGAGGCTGGCCGTACTCTACTGGTAGACTGTCAGTCCGTACTCTGCTGGTAGACTGTCAGTCCCCGAGGCTGGCCGTAATCTGCTGGTAGACTGTCAGTTCCCGAGGCTGGCCGTACTCTACTGGTAGACTGTCAGTCCGTACTCTGCTGGTAGACTGTCAGTCCCCGAGGCTGGCCGTAATCTGCTGGTAGACTGTCAGTCCCCGAGGCTGGCTGTACTCTGCTGGTAGACTGTCAGTCCCCGAGGCTGGCTGTATTCTGCTAGTAGACTGTCAGTCCCCGAGGCTGGCCGTACTCTGCTGGTAGCGTGTCAGTCCCTGAGGCTGCCTGTCACTTTGTAGTTTGAATTTTCACTGGCACGGTCCACAAGGAATATTATTTTAAACATAAATGATCTACTGTAGCCAAAAGTTATCAAGTAAAGTTATACAGTGATATATATAGCTGTTCCCTTTTCATTTCATTTCATCAGATTTTATTGACTTTATATATGTCAATTGGATTGGACATCAGGTTAGGCCTATTCTTTCCAATGTTATTAACAAACATTACATATGTTCTGTCATAACAATCCAATTAAACAGTGCAGGGGAGATAACTCCAATATAACTTGTGAAATGAACATTTTCAACTTTGCTTTAATCATTTTCTGTTTATGTTTTAGATATTAATAATTGAATAAATCATGTATATTTATTGACAACCCATCCTACATAAAATCCAAGGGATACAGGCCCAAAAGTCATTGTGTAGGATATATAGGATAAGTTACCAAGAAATAAACATTTTGTAAAATTTCAGAATATGATATGGATTCATATAGGAAAATGTAGTTCTTATTATATATTATTGGAGTTGATTCTCTTAAAATGTATTTAACAAAGCACTATAGAATATTCATGTAACTATGAAATAGTTAGAACAGGTTATAGAATAGTACACTCATAAATTTCATCCAGTCCAGCCGAATACCAGAGATGTTGTGAAGATAGATATACACCAGTATCAATACTTATTAGCAGAGTGATCATGACACTATAAATAATAGCATCACTTTCAATGTAAAGTTTTGCTGTGAGTGAGATTACATATCAAGCCTATTAGTTTGACAAATGTAGTCAGATATACTTTGTAAAATGGATATGTTAATATCAGCGCTGCATATTAAGCATCCCTTTAATAGAGTTTTTAGATTAAAATGATCATGATTACCAGTTATACAAAATTGAGAATTTTTGATTACTAATTGCATTCTAAAGTTGTTATAGAGTGGGCATTCAAATATAAAATGAAATGCATTTTCATTTTCATGTCCACATCTACATGCTGGTGTGTCATTCAGATGATCCATATATAAGTCACTATTTAGGTTGCTAGCATGATTTCTCAGCTGACAAATTATGATATTGAATTTTCTTGGCCCATAGTATTTAAATATGCTAGCAATTTCTTCAGTGTTGTTCATATTATCAGACTTGATGAAATTTTTAAATTGTTGAAGATAATTAGCATTTAAAGTTTCTGGAGACAGAAGGTTAAATTCTCTACACATTGAGGGAAAATAACTATTGAAATAATTCTCAGTTCTACAGAAAGGAGGATTGAAAATACGGCTATTTCTTAGTGGGTAACTTACATTTATATTGCTGTGAAGGTATGGTTCAATGGTGTCTTCTAAGTACTTAGGCGATTCATTATTTAAAATTTTGAACATGAGTGCTAATTTATGATTTTTTCGCCTACAACAAAGTGATTCAAGTCCAGTTTCTGAATAAAGCTTACAATGAGAGGACCCTCTACGCAATCCTGTAATAATCCTTAATGCCTCTAGCTGGATTGACTCAAGAATATTTTTATTTTGGTTATTACAGTTATCCCATGCTACATCCCCATATTCAAGTATTGGTCTAATAAAAGGGGTATATATTGTTTTAAGACTTTTTCTATCCAATTTGAGTTTTAACATTCTCAATATATTCATTCTTTATAAGCTAGCTCATAAATACTGTCAAAATGATATGTCCATTTTCCATCACTACTAAAAGTTAAACCAAGATGCTTATGAGTTTGTTTGTTAGTTACAGTTTCATTACCAAATAAGATATCTGGATGATTTAGCTCCCTTTTCCTCGAGAAGATTACAGATTCAGTTTTTAGTGAATTAAATTTGATATCCCATTTATTTGCCCATGCATTAATATTACCTAGATCATTACTCAATTTCACTGCAATTTCATTTTGATTGTTGTCTATTACTTCATAGAGAGAAGTATCATCTGCAAAAAGTTGTCAGATGAGTATGCATTCGTTAAATCTTAAGTTCAGTCAACCTCTTTAGCAAAACTGTTTTTATTGACATTATTTTGCATAAATGATGGTGTCTTGGTCCAGGGGAGTTAAATCTTAGAAAGTAACATTGAGGCCGATTTCATACATAATATCCACTGTTTAGCAATCAAACATTGCTTGAAGATAATTTGCTTGATTTTGCATGATTGGTATAGTATGATTCCAGTAGACGTTGACAGGTGCTTCTGTATATTATGATTGGTATAGGATGATTCCAGTAGACGTTGACAGGTGCTATATTATGATTGGTATAGGGTGATTCCAGTAAACGTTGACAGGTGTTATATTATGATTGGTATAGGGTGATTCCAGTAAACGCTGACAGGTGCTGTAACAACCAAACACAATCATTATAGACAAACATTTGCTTGTAGTACTTCACAGACGACACCATAATAAAAACGAAAATCGATTATTTTTTCGTAATATTTGAAATTACAATAATTTAGCACTGTATATTTTGCTTATTTAAAATGAATACTAGTTGAAGTTCTTATTCTGTTTCTGTATTGAAGGACTGTAAACCAGCTGTTTGTATCTTACAGGCCAGTCAGGGTGCGGAACCCACACATCAAGTCCCTTATTCTGTTCCTGTATAGAAGGACTGTAAACCAGCTGTTTTTATCTCCAATCTTGTTTTTACAGGCCAGTCAGGGTGCGGAACCCACACATCAAGTCCCTCAGCGTCGATCACCTATACCACATCGCCCTTGACACCTCGGACATAAACAAACTCGAGACCCTCTTCGGGGATGTCAAGGTGAGTGTAAGCAAGGCGTGCGTTAGGACGAGTACTTCGCGACCAAAGAAAACAAGGCGTGCGTTTATGCATGTATGTCACGACCGGTGAGAACAAGGCGTGCGTTTATACATGTATGTCACGACCAGTGAGAACAAGGCATGCGTTTATACATGTATGTCACGACCGGTGAAAACAAGGCATGCGTTTATACATATATGTCACGACCAGTGAGAACAAGGCATGCGTTTATACATGTATGTCACGACCGGTGAAAACAAGGCATGCGTTTATACATGTATGTCACGACCGGTGAAAACAAGGCATGCGTTTATACATGTATGTCACGACCGGTGAGAACAAGGCATGCGTTTATACATGTATGTCACGACCGGTGAAAACAAGGCATGCGTTTATACATGTATGTCACGACCGGTGAAAACAAGGCATGCGTTTATACATGTATGTCACGACCGGTGAAAACAAGGCATGCGTTTATACATGTATGTCACGACCGGTGAAAACAAGGCATGCGTTTATACATGTATGTCACGACCGGTGAAAACAAGGCATGCGTTTATACATGTATGTCACGACCGGTGAAAACAAGGCATGCGTTTATACATGTATGTCACGACCGGTGAGAACAAGGCGTGCGTTTATACATGTATGTTACGACCGGTGAAAACAAGGCATGCGTTTATACATGTATGTCACGACCGGTGAAAACAATGCGTACAGACGGGTACGTCACAGTCAGTTGATGCTTGTTAGTTTCTAGAAGAATCTACGTTGATTTGGTATATTTCTCCTCTATTGTTAATATTCATATAATTAAGACTCTTTTACGGATCTTCCCTTCTGTTTCAACAGTAGTTTACACCAATCTGGATGTCCACCTTTTGATCTCTAGTAAATGCTGTATGGTATGATTGGGCAGTCTAAGTCATTTATGACATACTGTGTCTATTGTTTTATAGGTACATTCACAAGTATGTCTTACGTTCAATAACAAGTATAATGTTCTGTTCTGTTTTGCAGTTCGTATGTTTCGGGGGTTCGCCTTCCCGGATGGAAGGGTTTGTTGACTACATCAACAGAGAACTAGGCCTCAACGAAAATGGCCATTGTCCGCAGAACTACGCTGCCGGGACTGACCGCTACTGTGTGTACAAAGCGGGACCAGTTCTGTCTGTTAGCGTACGTATTTGTTCACAAATGTCTGACGCATTTCCTCTGAAATTTTAATTATTTGCCATCACAGTAGCCAATCTAGATTTCCTCGGCCGCCGGCACATATACACCCATGCACGCACACAATATACATAGAGACACGTCCTTAAATAAAATAAAACCAAACCAAACCCATCTGAAATTCCGATGTCCATGTAATCGTTCTACTAGTTCTGTTATTACTTTCGGCCTTACGACCCATCAGTGAAAGCATATAATGTAGAGTAGGATATAGCCATACAGTCCTGAACTAGTCAGTAGGATCACAAATTAATACAGCAGAATCGTCATTGTGGGCGGTTCATTGATGATAGTCCCAATCAGGATCTCATCGCTCCAGTCGGTGATTCTACTATAGTGCATTGTTACCTGACAATTGTCCAACTAGCAGCAACGAGATTTATTATGGTTTGTTCTCTATGGTTGATATATTTAACAGAAAAAATGACAAATTAATCGACAAGTAAAATTCATTTTCACCTTCTTTTGGATAAAGCAAGTAATGAAAATCGCATATTTGACCAAATTAAAATAGTCTATCTTCTTCCTGTGTAAATCCTAGTACTCGAAATTAAAAGTATGACAAGACTTTCGAATAAATAAAAAGATTTGATCAAATATTAAATCGACGTCATTGAGTTAAATTATTTAAGTATCAATGTGGCCCAAAAGCATTCTCACGTTTGAAGTTTTTGGCTATGAAAGTCTTGTATGCTATCTGTATTTAGCTTTCATACATGGCCGATCGATAACTTTGTAAAACGGATCGCCCTAAAATGGTAATTTTCATTCTATGAATTAGAAGTGCAAACTTAAAACAACTTTGCATTGTACTCTGGACAAGTGGGAACTTTTTTTTAAAATAATGTTTGAAAAAAAAAAAAAAAAAATGTTTTTGTAAATTGTCATGCTATGGCGTTTATGCCTAAAGTAATCGGACAAAATAAATAAAAATATGAAAATTTTATTGTTCAAAATCATGAAGCAGTTTTAGCTAAATTTGGGCGAGATGAGGTTGTTATAGAATATCCTTTTCTAAAACATCTTAACAAAGATTGCATCACTTCTAAACATTATAAACATAGAAAATAATGTAACTAACTTATAAGCCTTCGATTGTGTTATTTCTAAAATGCTAGTTGCATTAATGAGAATATCGTTGAATGTGGACATAAAATAGTTTAAAAAAAGGTAAGAATCACCCCTGTTGGAAAGACAGAATTTTTGCATGTTGATTTAGTTTTTTCGTGAAAGCAACATTGCCATACATACAAATAAATTCAGAAGTCGTATTGGAATCAGTACAACGTTTTTAGCCATAAGGATAGATGAATACGTTTCCAATGCAATTCTGCAATGTACTTTAGTTGGTCTTGTTAAACTTTAATTCCCTTTACTCAAATTCACAAGACGTTTAATGTTAAACTATACATAAGTGAACTACCACTATTCCGCATGATTACACCACCCCACCTGGGGTTCTACTGCTTCCGGAGTAATACTTGTTCTACCTAAATCATTTCTGTTGTAGTTAGTTTGGGCTCATGTAGAATCTTCAATTGGAGTAATAAATGAGTATTGGGATTATTGAAATCGCCATACGGAGTAGTAGAATCGCCAATAAGAGTAGTGAAACCAAACAGGTACTGAAAATATATTTGGGTAGTATAATTTACCATTAACTGAAGTGAATCACAAATGTTGTTGGTGAATACAAATTTGAGAAGTATTATCACCATAACGTTGGTATCGCAATCACCTCTAATACATACACCTTATGTCATCATGTCTTCCATCTTCGATACTCCTGGGGTTACGCTAAAGTTCGCGTGCAGAGAGCGAAAGTGAGCCTAACCCCTGGATATCTACAGACAAGTAGACAGTGGTATAACACACATTGCAATGCTATTTTACAGCACGGGATCGGAATGCCTTCCCTGTCGGTCGTGTTCAACGAAATCGTCAAACTCATGCACTATGCCAAATGCCGTGACGTAACGTTTTTCAGAATAGGAACAAGTGGAGGAATCGGTAAGGCATAAACATTGATAGAGTTAGCCCCCTTCTCTTGGAAAACCCATAACTAAATTCTTGGAAATGTTGTACGGAATTTTCATGAAAGATAAAATAGTTACAATGTATAGATATAGTCAGATATAAACGACTACTGGCTCTTTACACTCCTCAGAACTTTCACATTATTATAGAATGGGTTACATTAAACGTAATGCGTTGCCTGTCAATGTCTGCCTGCAGGTGTAGAGCCGGGCAGTGTAGTCCTAACAGAGAAGGCAGTTGACGGCGAGTTTTCACACTTCTATAAGATGGTGAGTTTTGTAAGATTCCAGTCGTATCAAATAAATGAGAAATTTTTGAAAACTATGTGTTGTCCCTATTTTCGTGATTTCCCGTGTATACTACGACAATTCCATTACTGAAAGGTTTCTGACAGCCAATTCGAACGTGCGCTAGCAATAATGATAAACCGTTGTAAAAGTTTTCATTAGCTATGATCGAATACTGATTTTGGTTGACAGAAATTGATGTTGTATTGTTATTTATAAACTTTCATTGCAAATACGAATTAATTGGTCAAAACATGCCTCACATCTCCACATATAAATTAACGTTTTAGTTTTGAATTGAGGCATCAAACTCCATACACCTGAAATGGAGCTAATCAAACACCATGGTATGGAATTCTGTAATATTACTATCAAGATCATATAATTTCGTTTTTGTAAATGCAACAACAATTTCTTTGTTTAGTTTATCCTTGGAAAGAGGGTAGAGAGACCAGCTATCGTAGATGAGGATCTTATCCGGGATCTGGAGGCGTGTGGGAGGGATGACGATGACTTTCAAACTGTCAAAGGGACCACTATGTGTACAGAAGACTTTTACGAATGTGAGATATACATTTACTTATATAACCGATTGCTCATGCGGGGAGATCAAACAGTAGGGAAGTTCAAAGAAGTTTGTTTGTCGCCTACGACGGGTGTCGGAAACACACATAGGCGCTGCTTTTCCGACGGCGACGGCGTGTCAACAATGTTAAGGTTTTGCGTTTAGCCCTGTTTCTGACAAAGCTTCACCAATAAAACCTCGATCATAGATTAAGCACGGGTAGTGGAGCCTACTGCACTAAAAACATTTTTATTGATTTCTCCATTTTTTTGGTAAAAAACTCAAATTTCTGGACTTAGAAAAAAACTCAACGTTAAGGTTTTGCGTTTAGCTCTTACATATTAGGCTGTTTCTGACAAAGTATAAATGCTAGAGCAACCAAACTTAGGTCATAGGTGTATCATGGGTTGTATAGCTGAATGCATTGCACTCTTTACTAGCATTTTAACGATTTCTGTATTTTTTTGGTAAAAAACTCAAATTTCTGGACTTCGAAAAAAACTCAACGTTAAGGTTTTGCGTTTAGCTCTTGCATATTAGGCTCTTTCTGACAAAGTATAAGAGCTAGACCAACCAAACCTCAATCATACATGTATCATGGGTAGTAGAGCCTACTCCTCTAAAAAGATTTCATGGATTTCTGCACTTTTTCGGATAAAAAACCTGAAATTTCTGGACTTTTTTTTTTTTTTTTATATAATTTTGCGATAGGTCCGTTTCCTTATGTACTTAGGTCATACACTTATCAATAATATCACATGTTACTAATACACAATAATGACATAATTACATTTTATTTTGTATCCACTTTCAGATCACGTCTGACTAATGACACTTTTTGCGTTTTAATTACAGGTGTGGTTATAATGCATGCTGCATATACAATTCAATCATATCTGCCTTTCTCACAACCTATTACCTATTAGGCTATCACATTGGGACATGACCTTCAATTTCAATTCTCTTTAAATACATCCTAAGTACTATGTCAACTGCTTATTATATTGACAAAGCGGAACAGGCGACACATATAATTACGCGTAATTCTTGCTTTATGAATAAGTGAATGTGTGTAATGCATCAGTTGAACAATATGGTGTTTGGTTATACAGTTGTTTAAATAAAATCTGACTTATACAGGGGCGGGGTTAATATTCTGTAAGTCTACAGATATTATAATTGAGGTCACTTACCTGTGCACGCTTACAATGGTAGAGCCATCCTTGATACTTCAAGTGTTAGGCTCACTAACACTCTCTGTCCTCTGGCCTATGTCATGACAAAATCGAAGGCTCAGCGTGCGTTAGAACACCAGTTTGATCCTTCGTTGAGCGAATGGCCGGGTTTTGCTTTACCTGAGACCAATCAAAAAGCTAGCCGAGTGTCTTCAATTTTGCCATGACATAGTCCAGGAGTGCAAACAGCTAAGTGATCGAAACCGTGGAGTATCCAGTTCGGGGTAGAGCTAACAGTTGTTACCATTGAGTATATAAGAGGAGTATCCAGTTTAGGGGAGAGCTTACAGTTGTTACCGTTGTGTATATAAGAGGAGTATCCAATTTAGGGTAGAGCTTACAGGTGTTACCATTGTGTATATGAGTGGAGTATCCAGTTTAGGGTCGAGCTTACAGTTGTTACCATTGTGTATATGAGAGGAGTCTCCAGTTTAGGGTAGAGCTTACCGTTTTTACCATTGTGTATATAATAGGAGTATCCAGTTTAGTGTAGAGCTTACAGTTGTTACCATTGCGTATATAAGAGGAGTATCCAATTTAGGGTAGAGCTTACAGGTGTTACCATTGTGTATATGAGTGGAGTATCCAGTTTAGGGGAGAGCTTACAGTTGTTACCATTGCGTATATAAGAGGAGTATCCAGTTTAGTGTAGAGCTTACAGTTGTTACCATTGCGTATATAAGAGGAGTATCCCGGTCGGGGTAGAGCTAACAGTTGTTACCATTGTGTATATAATAAGTGACTTGAACTTTCAATTCGAATAAAAAACATAAATTAATATACGTTTACAACTTTTAATATAATGGAGAACATTTATTTCATCATAATACGCAAAATGTTCAACAGGTCAAGCAAGATTGGATGGCGCATTCTGTGACTTTAATGAAGAGGATAAAATGGCTTTTATGCAAACGTTGAAGGATCATAATATCTGTAATATTGAAATGGAATCTCTGGGCTTTCTGGCGCTGTGTCGACATGCAGGAATCAAAGGTAATATATCATTTGTTTGACATAGTGTTTCACGTACATTTAATGGTATTTCAATAGTAGTAAATAACTAAACATGAATTTTATTTGAGAACGGTTGTTAATAACTTATCCCCAAAACCTTACTTCTGTATTCTGTTGTCTGAAATATAGGAGTAGATGGATGTTAGGGATTTAATTCCTGATCCCCAGAGCTATACTTTTTTGTTTTTTATTTTCGTAATACTCAGATTGTTCCTTCACCAATATAATGATACAGAATACTTTGCTTTAATCTTGATAATAATGACTAGTAATAAACAGTGCCTTTTTTTTGTGTTTTTTAGATTACTAAATTCATGATTTTTTAGCGTTCAATTTTAGGAGTAATAGAAAAGTTTTGTTTGGTGTCATTTTGATTTTGAGTAAATAAGAATAGAATAAAAAGAAACAGCACCATTCTAATAGCGGGTGTAACCGGTTGCTAATTCAGGAAATGTACAAAGGGTGAAAATTTGTATCAATAAAGTAAGTTCTAAAAATGAGGGGGCTCACGACCTGTAACACAATTATCTTTCTAAATCGTTCAGACGAGTCAAGTCCCTATCAGTGGTGTAAAATAAGGCGCACCACATATCCGCTCATGAATTTAAAAAGAAAATTATATTAAAACAGTATTATCATATCATTCTTTATCTTTTTGTATATGAAAGCAGTTAAATAAGACACTTAATATTTAAAACAATTAATTAAATGTTAATTATTTATATTTATAGTATTATCCAATGCAACATATTACTTGTATTATTACTGTAAAATATTATTTGTATTATTGTAAATGAAATATAACCAATGATGAAATATTTATTGTATCATTTCCAGCAAAGTTTTACTTTTATTACTAACAAAAAACGTTACAATTTTTTGTAGTTGTATTGCTACATATTACTAATGGAATATAAGCTGTATTTTAATATCAAAATACATTATTAAGCTACTATGTTTGAAATGCATTGGTGATCTTTTTCGTCTGTCATATATTCGTTTATTTGAATAATAAGAAATATCTTCTGAGTTTTTTTAACAACAATTATGTTTTAAATCGTAAAAGGAGTGATTTTCATGTTTCATGCATTGAAAATAACGTGAAGTAGAAGTGGTTTTCATCAAGAAAATGGCGAAGTATAGGTACTATTCCTAGTGATTGGTCAGTTACTTTTATTACCTGAAACCCAATTCAATAACTGATTCTGTGCCTTCGATTTTGAAATGACATATTCCAGAGTTGCTGAGAGCGCAAGTGAGCGACAGCCCTGAAATATGGAGGACAGGAAAACGTCAGCTGACTGTAATGTAACTGTTACCTCCGTAATTATTTAATACAAACTTATGACTTCCAGGTGCTGTGGCGTGTGTGACACTCCTTGATAGACTGAAACAGGACTACATCACTGTGGATATACCCAAACTCAAACTATGGCAGCTCCGCCCCCAGATGTTAATTAGCCGCTACATAAAGAAGAAGATAGGAGCAGAATTTGGCTAACTATCATCCATGCGGTTCATTAGATATTGCCTACACTTTGAGCAACTGTAGTGTTATTTAAGACATATCGTGCCCAAGAAAAAATACATTGTGGAAACTGTTCGAAAAATGTGATTTTGTTTTGAATTTTTTTATTACTTCAAGTCAAAATGTAATCTCCAATGATTTCATTGGCTGGGTGAACGTGTTCCGATGAGTCCGAAACTTTTGGTCTAGGTAACCTATCCATACATCACGACACCTGTCGGATATATATGATTATATCTTTAATTTAAATAACAAATAAAAAGCTTGAATTTAAAAATACAGACTATGCAAAACATGAAACATGATTTTTACGGTCGTAGTGCTAATAATTTCACTTTCTTATTCCGAGGTTTTAAGAAAAATACTCTGCGCTACAACTTTTTTTTGTAAGAGTTATTTTGTTTTATACTAAACAGATAATGTTACTTTAATACGTTATGATATGTTGGAATAATAGTCATAAGAATTAAACATTACCCCATACTGAAATCCAATTTCGTGATGGCATTTATCTCCCGCGTTCTGACGGCACGGAAGACACACAAGGCCGTGTCCTGGGGCGTTGTTCCACCTCCCAAGATGGAGTATGTTGTATGTAGTACGATGTCTTATAAAACCTGTCGACATCATTGTGAAACTTTCTTAAGATTAAGTTTCTATAAACATCTAACAAAAGTGTCTGTCGATGAAATGATGTTCAGTATCCAAATTATACTTAATTATTCTAAAACCTTTATACTTTTACCTCTAAATTCCTCAGGTAGGTTTGCACCTTAACGTCGAATGGGGCCAGAAACATTTCGATCACAAATTAAATGTCGTAGTAAATCTTTTTTCTGAAGACTTGTTATGTTTAACACTTTTGAGGAAAAAACCCGTCATTGATTCAAATTGAAATTCTTAAAAGAAATAAATCTCTTACAGGGAAATGTACACTTTAGACCTTGTAATGAAGAGTAAGTAAATATTGAATCACTGATTTTACATAATCTTTTGGTGTGAAGGTTTTTTCATTATCTTGTGTTGGACTATGAGTATATCACCGGGTTGTATATTATCTTGTGTTGGAATATTAGTATATCACCGAGTAGTATATTATCTTGTGTTGGAATATTAGTATATCACCGGGTTGTATATTATCTTGTGTTGGAATATTAGTATATCACCGGGTTGTATATTGTCTTGTGTTGGAATATTAGTATATCAACGGGTTGTATATTATCTTGTGTTGGAATATTAGTATATCACCGAGTAGTATATTATCTTGTGTTGGAATATTAGTATATCACCGGGTTGTATATTATCGTGTGTTGGACATATAGTATATCACCGGCTTTTATATAATCTTGTGGTGTAAAATTAGTATTTCTACGGGTTGTATATTATCTTGTTGTGTAAAACTTGTATATCACCGGTTTGTATATTATCCTGTAATGTGAAGCTAGTATTACCAAGTTGTATATTATCATTTGTGGGACAATGTGTATACCACTGTGTGGTATATTATCTTGTGTTGGGCAAAAAATATATAACTATAACATTATGCATTTCGACAACGTATATTCTTACCTAACGCAGTCATGTTTTCTGTTTTGCCGACTTACTCAGTTACGTGCCACGGAGATATTTTTCCTGATACAAATACTATGTCTGAGTTAACGCCTTATATATCGGCTCATAGAAGCGTGCTCATAACACTTTATGTTTAATAAAGGTCCCTGTGTGTTGGTGGTGTTTGAAACCTCGGTGCATGAAATGATACCGGCGCCAAATTTGACTATTCATAGCCATATATGTATACTATTTTATACATTATGTTTTGTGTTTATTTGAAATGTATATTTTGTATCTCAGTGTGATATTAAAACACATAATATGTCCATGGAAGGTGTCGTGTTATGAATAAAACTATATGATACCCGCATCGACTGTTAGATAGTAGATTACATGTGACCATCGATTATATTACAGAGAAGAACAGGCATATTACTTAGCCAGGGTGTTCTACCTGAGTGGCTGTAATATACGCTGCAAAATATAGTTGTTGCCATGACCTAATTTCCACTTTGAGATCTCGTGTCTGCCCCAACTAAAGATATAAATACACTACATTGAAATGTGTAACGTATAAATTCTTTGGTTGGGATACATCCTGATGTGTGTATAATATTGTACAGAAAATGTTCAACATTTTAGAGCATCTGGATTTGCTTTTTTCATGGGAGTTCACGATATCTCAACTTTTGTTTTATTGTTTCTTAAGTTCATATTAATGTCTCTAGTTTTAACTCTGATTTGTATATGCGTGTTGTCGTTGTTTCTATCTTATTATATATCACTTTCTGATGCCAGGTCTTCCCTCATATTAGCATATAGTAATATATTTCAGCGCTTTAGATCTAAACATTTAAGGTATGATTCTGAGTCGGATATAATTTGATAAGGGAGCTTATATCATTAAAAAAATTAGTTTTAGATTCGATAAATGTATGAATTGAAGAGGTTAAAAATAAATTAGAGTTAACTCCCTTCTCCTTTTTGATCAGTCCAGTGTTGGTTTCCAGCTTTTTGCGACTTTCGTTTTGTCATTGTACACCAGCATTTGAACGGTGACAGAGAAATGACAAACAACAAGCAAAGATTTGAAACGTAATGGACGTTAGTCCTGAAGATTAAATACATGTGTGAGAATTGCTTTCAACAAGTGCTGACAGCGATGATCTACTCACCAACAAAACTTTTAATTAAGGTCGACATATTTGACACGAATCTATACTATTACTTATTCTCAAAATATATCGTACATAAGGACATTGCAGGATAACTGCTGATGAAATAATCTCTTACTATACCTAAATTAGTTTTGACACAAAGACAATGTTCAAGCGCTGTTTTGCACTATGCATGCTGACGTCTTGTACAATGATACATTTATCCATGTTACTCGCAATATTTTTAACGTCAAACTTTGAAAACATACAAATACATTATAGGTTTTTGCAAGTGTTTATACATCTTTATTAAAATCATCAGCATTAGTGAGTAGTTTACTTGTTTATACATTAACCTGACATCTTTCATGTTTTGTTATTTGTAAACATTCAGGATCCTTCTCTGTGTCTGTTGACGGGATAAACTAGTTAATGAAGAAGGAAGAATGCATTATTTTTAAAAGTTGTTAATTTGATTATGTGAATGGATATGCAAAATGAACGATTTGCCATTCGTCGTTATAATAAAAGAAGGCAAATCGAAGGATGGTGTTTTTCGTCAGATCGGGATGCATTCGAACAATGAAACACTATTTCTTTAAAGGAAAGCGATAGAGGCTGCAAATTAATTTGTTTGGTTTAATTCTGAGTTGAAACAAAATCAAACCGTAAGAAATATTGACATATCACCCTCAGATGATACCGTTCCTATTATAGAATTTGATTTACACATATGTATGCGATAGGAAATGTGAGCTTATATCATACAACTCAATAGTTGTATTTGGAGTTCTACCACAAGACTTCATAGGTTATTGTGTAAATATACAAACTACATAACAACATAACTGATCGTCATTAGTAAGGAGTTAACTGTTCTTTGTACTTTAATTTTAATAAATCATCAACACATCACCCCCCCCCCCCCCCCCCCCCC
>NW_018404164.1:335523-335746 GCF_002113885.1 Mizuhopecten yessoensis
AAGAGTCGGCCACTGTGACAAAGAGTCGGCCACTGTGAAAAAGAGTCGGCCACTGTGATAAAGAGTCGGCCACTGTGATAAGAGTCGACCAGTGTGATAAAGAGTCGGTCAATTTGATAAAGAGTCGGCCACTTTGATAAAGAGTCGGCCACTGTGATAAAGAGTCGCCCACTGTGATAAGAGTCTGCCACTGTGATAAAGAGTAGGTCAATTTGATAAAGAG
>NW_018404165.1:0-118 GCF_002113885.1 Mizuhopecten yessoensis
GTTATGTCAGTGTAACATTGGTAGGTTATGTCAGTGTAACATTGGAAGGTTATGTCAGTGTTACATTGGTAGGTTATGTCAATGTAACATTGGTAGGTTTTGTCAGTGTAACATTGGT
>NW_018404165.1:3616-3713 GCF_002113885.1 Mizuhopecten yessoensis
GTTATGTCAGAGTAACATTCGTTATTTATGTCAGTGTTACATTGGTAATTTTTATCAGTACAACATTGGTAGGTTATGTCAGTGTAACATTGGTAGG
>NW_018404166.1:0-118 GCF_002113885.1 Mizuhopecten yessoensis
GTAGCTATTGTGTTATCAGGGTTGTAGTTAGTGTACTGTTGTGATTATGAGATGATAATAGCTATTGTGTTAACAGGGTTGTAGTTAGTGTACTGTTGTGATCATGAGATGATAGTAG
>NW_018404166.1:4120-9893 GCF_002113885.1 Mizuhopecten yessoensis
CAGCTATTATGTTATCTGGGTTGTAGTTAGTGTACTGCTGTGATCATGAGATAATAGTAGCTATTCTGTTATCAGGGTTGTATTTTGTGTAGTGTTGTGATCATGAGATGAGAGTAGCTATTGTGTTATCTTGGTTGTAGTAAGTGTACTGTTGTGATCATGAGATGATAGTAGCTATTGTGTTATCTTGGTTGTAGTTAGTGTACTTCTGTGATCATGAGATGATATTAGCTATTGTGTTATCTCGGTTGTAGTTAGTGTACTGGTTTGATCATGAGATGATAAAAGCTATTGTGTTATCAGGGTTGTAGTTAGTGTACTGTTGTGATCATAAAATGATAAAAGCTATTTTGTTATCTCGGTTGTAGTTAGTGTTCTGGTTTGATCATGAGATGATAAAAGCTAATGTGTTATCTGGGTTGTAGTTAGTGTAATGTTGTGATCATGAAATGATAGTAGCTATTGTGTTATCTCGGTTGTAGTTAGTGTCATGTTGTGATCATGAGATAGTAGTAGCTATTGTGATATCTGGGTTGTAGTTAGTGTAATGTTGTGATCATGAGATGATAAAGCTATTGTGTTATCTGGGTTGTAGTAAGTGTACTGTTGTGATCATGAGATGATAGTAGCATTTTGTTATATTGGTTGAAGTTAGTGTACTGTGATCATCATGAGATGATAAAAGCTATTGTGTTATCTGGGTTGTAGTTAGTGTACTATTGTGATCATGAGATGATAAAGCTATTGTGTTATCAGGGTTGTAGTTATTGTACTGTTGTGATCATGAGATGATTAAAGCTATTTTGTTATCTTGGTTGTAGTTAATGTACTGGTGTGATCATGAGATGATAAAGCTATTTTGTTATCTTGGTTGTAGTTAGTGTACTGTTGTGATCATGAGATAATAGTAGCTATTGTGTCATCTGGGTTGTAGTTAGTGTACTATTGTGATCATGAGATGACAAAGCTATTGTGTTATCAGGGTTGTAGTTAGTGTACTGTTGTAATCATGAGATGATAGTAGCTATTGTGCTATCTGGGTTGTAGTTAGAGTACTGTTGTGATCATGAGATGATAGTAGCTATTGTGCTATCTGGGTTGTAGTTAGTGTACTGTTGTGATCATGAGATGATAAAAGCTATTGTGTTATCAGGGTTGTAGTTAATGTACTGTTATGATCATGAGATAATAGTAGCTATTGTGTCATCTGGGTTGTAGTTAGTGTACTGGTGTGATCATGAGATAATAGTAGCTATTGTGTTATTAGGATTGTAGCAAGTGTACTGTTTTGATCATGAGATGATAAAGCTATTGTGTTATCTTGGTTTTAGTTAGTGTACTGCTGTGATCATGAGATAATAGTAGCTATTGTGTTATTAGGATTGTAGTAAGTGTGCTGTTGTGATCATGAGATAATAGTAGGTATTGTGTTATCAGGGTTGTAGTTAGTGTACTGCTGTGATCATGAGATAATAGTTATCTTGGTTGTAGTAAGTGTGCTGTTGTGATCAAGAGATAATAGTAGGTATTTTTTTATCAGGGTTGTAGTCAGTGTACTGCTGTGATCAAGAGATAATAGTGGCTTTTGTGTTATCAGGGTGGGAGTTAGTGTACTGCTATGATAAGGAGATAATAGTAGCATTTTGTTATCTTCGTTGTAGTTAGTGTACTTCTGTGATCATGAGATAATGGTAGCTATTGTGTTATTAGGATTGTAGTTAGTGTTCTGTTGTGATCATGATATAATAGTAGCTATTCTGTTATCAGGGTTGTAGTCAGTGTACTGCTGTGATTATGAGATAATAGTAGTTATTGTGTTATCAGGGCTGTAGTTAGTGTACTGCTGGGATCATGAGATAATAGTTATCTTGGTTGTAGTTAATGTACTGTTGTGATCATTAGTGTACTGTTGTGACCATGAGATAATAGTAGTTATTGTGTTATCTTCTGGTGTGATCATGAGATGATAGTAGCATTTTGTTATCTTCGTTGTAGTTAGTGTACTTCTGTGATCATGAGATAATAGTTATCTTGGTTGTAGTTAGTGTTCTGTTGTGATCATGATATAATAGTAGCTATTCTGTTATCAGGGTTGTATGTTGTGTACTGTTGTGATCATGAGATTATACTAGCTATTGTGTTATCTCGGTTGTAGTTAGTGTACTGCTATGATAATGAGATAATAGTAGCATTTTGTGTTATTAGGATTGTAGTTAGTGTTCTGGTGTGATCATGAAATGATAGTAGCTATTGTGTTATTAGGATTGTAGTAAGTGAACTGTTGTGATCATGAGATGATAAAGCTATTGTGTTATCTTGGTTGTAGTTAGTGTACTTCTGTGATCATGAGATATAGTAGCTATTGTGTTATCAGGGTTGTAGTTAGTGTACTGTTGTGATCATGAGATGATAGTAGCTATTGTGTTATCTGGGTTGTAGTTAGTGTACTGGTGTGATCACGAGATGATAGTAGCTATTGTGTCATCTGGGTTGTAGTTAGTGTACTGGTGTGATCATGAGAAAATAGTAGCTATTGTGTTATCAGGGTTGTAGTTAGTGTACTGGTGTGATCATGATCACGAGATGATAGTAGCTATTGTGTCATCTGGGTTGTAGTTAGTGTACTGGGGTGATCATGAGAAAATAGTAGCTATTGTGTTATTAGGATTGTAGTAAATGTACTTTTGTGATCATGAGATGATAAAGCTATTGTGTTATCTTGGTTGTAGTTAGTGTACTGCTGTGATCAGGAGATAATAGTAGCTATTGTGTTATCAGGGTTGTTGTTATTGTACTGGTTTGATCATGAGATGATAGTAGCATTTTGTTATCTTGGTTGTAGTTAGTGTACTGGTGTGATCATGAGAAGTAGCTATTGTGTCATCTGGGTTGTAGTTAGTGTACTGGGGTGATCATGAGAAAATAGTAGCTATTGTGTTATTAGGATTGTAGTAAATGTACTTTTGTGATCATGAGATGATAAAGCTATTGTGTTATCAGGGTTGTAGTTAGTGTACTGCTGTAATCATGAGATAATAGTAGCTATTGTGTTATCAGGGTTGTAGATAGTGTACTGTTGTGATCATGAGATAATAGTAGCTATTGTGTTATCTGGGTTGTAGTTAGTGTACTGTTGTGATCATGAGATGATAGTAGCTATTGTGTTATCTGGGATGTAGTTAGGGTACTGGAGTGCTCACGAGATGATAGTAGCTATTGTGTCATCTGGGTTGTAGTTAATGTACTGGTGTGATCATGAGAAAATAGTAGCTATTGTGTTATTAGGATTGCACTAAATGTACTGTTGTGATCATGAGATGATAAAGCTATTGTGTTATCTTGGTTGTAGTTAGTGTACTGCTTTGATCATGAGATAATAGTAGCTATTGTGTTATCAGGGTTGTAGTTATTGTACTGGTTTGATCATGAGATGATAGTAGCATTTTGTTATCTTGGTTGTAGTTAGTGTACTGTTGTGATCATGAGATAATAGTAGCTATTGTGTTATCAGGGTTGTAGATAGTGTACTGTTGTGATCATGAGGTAATAGTATCTATTGTGTTATCAGGGTTGTGGTTAGTGTACTGCTGTGATCATGAGATAATAGTAGCTATTGTGTTATCTGGGTTGTATTTTGTGTATCGTTGTGATCATGCGATGATAGTAGCTATTGTGTTATCTCGGCTATTGTGTTATCAGGGTTGTGGTTAGTGTACTGTAAAAGTAGATAGTGTACTGTTGTGATCATGAGATAATAGTAGCTATTGTGTTATCTGGGTTGTAGTTAGTGTACTGGTGTGATCATGAAATGATAGTAGTTATTGTGTTATCTCGGTTGTAGTTAGTGTACTGTTTTGATCATGAGATGATAAAAGCTATTGTGTTATCTGGGTTGTAGTCAGTGTACTGGTGTGATCATGAAATGATAGTAGTTATTGTGTTATCTCGGTTGTAGTTAGTGTAATGTTGTGATCATGAGATAGTAGTAGCTATTGTGATATCTGGGTTGTAGTTAATGTACTGTATTGATCATGAGATGATAAAGCTATTGTGTTATCTGGGTTGTAGTTAGTGTACTGTTGTGATCATGAGATGATAGTAGCATTTTGTTATCATGGTTAAAGTTAGTGTACTGGTTTGATCATAATATGATAAAAGCTATTGTGTTATCTGGGTTGTTGTTAGTGTACTGTTGTGATCATGAGATGATTAAAGCTATTTTGTTATCAGGGTTGTAGTTAGTGTACTGGTGTGATCATGAGATGATTAAAACTATTTTGTTATCAGGGTTGTAGTAAGTGTACTGGTGTGATCATGAAATGATAGTTGCATTTTGTTATCTTGGTTGTAGTTAGTGTACTGGTTTGATCATGAGATGATAAAGGCTATTGTGTTATCTGGGTTGTAGTTAGTGTACTGTTGTGATCATGAGATGATAAAGCTATTTTGTTATCTTGGTTGTAGTAAGTGTACTATTGTGATCATGAGATGATAGTAGCATTTTGTTATCTTGGTTGTAGTTAGTGTACTGGTTTGATCATGAGATGATAAAAGCTATTGTGTTATCTGGGTTGTAGTTAGTGTACTGGTGTGATCATGAGATGATTAAAACTATTTTGTTATCAGGGTTGTAGTAAGTGTACTGGTGTGATCATGAGATGATAGTAGCATTTTGTTATCTTGGTTGTAGTTAATGTACTGTTGTGATCATGAGATGATAGTAGCATTTTGTTATCATGGTTAAAGTTAGTGTACTGGTTTGATCATAATATTAGCTATTGTGTTATCAGGGTTGTAGTTAGTGTACTGTTGTGATCATGAGATGATAAAGCTGTTTTGTTATCTTGGTTGTAGTAAGTGTACTATTGTGATCATGAGATGATAGTAGCATTTTGTTATCTTGGTTGTAGTTAGTGGACTGGTTTGATCATGAGATGATAAAAGCTATTGTGTTATCTGGATTGTAGTTAGTGTACTGGTGTGATCATGAGATGATTAAAGCTATTTTGTTATCAGGGTTGTAGTTAGTGTACTGGTGTGATCATGAGATGATAGTAGCATTTTGTTATCTTGGTTGTAGTTAGTGTACTGGTGTGATCATGAGATGATTAAAGCTATTTTGTTATCTTGGTTGAAGTAAGTGTACTGTTGTGATCATGAGATGATAGTAGCATTTTGTTATCTTGGTTGTAGTTAGTGTACTGGTGTGATCATGAGATGATAAAGCTATTGTGTTATCAGGGTTGTAGTTAGTGTACTGTTGTAATCATGAGATGATAGTAGCTATTGTGCTTTTNACTGTTGTGATCATGAGATGATAGTAGCATTTTGTTATCTTGGTTGTAGTTAATGTACTGTTGTGATCATGAGATGATAGTAGCATTTTGTTATCTTGGTTGTAGTTAGTGTACTGGTTTGATCATGAGATGATAAAAGCTATTGTGTTATCTGGGTTGTAGTTAGTGTACTGTTGTAATCATGAGATGATAGTAGCTATTGTGTTATCTGGGTTGTAGTTAGTGTACTGTTGTGATCATGAGATGATAAAGCTATTGTGTTATCAGGGTTGTAGTTAGTGTACTGTTGTAATCATGAGATGATAGTAGCTATTGTGTTATCTGGGTTGTAGTAAGTGTACTGTTGTGATTATGAGATGATAGTAGCATTGTGTTATCTTGGTTGTAGTTAGTGTACTGTTGTGATCATGAGATGATAGTAGCTATTATGCTATCTTGGTTGTAGTTAGTGTACTGTTGTGATCATGAGATGATAG
>NW_018404166.1:18022-18675 GCF_002113885.1 Mizuhopecten yessoensis
TGGTATGAACAAAAATCAGTTACATACGTATTCCATGAAGCCTGCTAGGGCTTTATAATAAAGATTCACGTTCATACCCGCATGACCATTGAATACATGTCGCTCAATACTCATACTTATATTGTATATTTTTTAGTTATTATTGACTAAAAGATATTCCCTGATATTTTCAATATTGAAGTGTCTGAGACGTCAGTGCAAACGAGATTCCTGGAACAGCCTAACGTCACAAAAATGTTCTTCTAACTGTTGTCTCATGTTATTCGAGGCGGGAAGAGAATATTCAAAATGACGATGATCAAATTGCGTTCATAGCCCAATCAACGCAAGTTCTTCTTGTAATGCTTATAGAGAAACTAACAGTGGAAATCAAAACATTAACCTGAAATATGAAAAATTATTCCTAGCAAATTAATAAAATAACTAATACAAAACATGAATTGTAGTGAAGACCGAAGAACTGCCAATGTGATAGCTCAGGCGCCTGGAGTAGAATGTCTTACTGTCGACAGAGAGTGAGTACAAGCAGCATTTATTCCACACGTGTTTATCATTCACATGGTGTTTCAATACGTAATTAGTACTCACATGATTATCGCTCACACGCTTATTCCACACATGATTATTCCACACACTTGATTATTCCTCGCTAG
>NW_018404166.1:18921-20314 GCF_002113885.1 Mizuhopecten yessoensis
TTATAGGAGCTACAATTTTACGCTATTAGAACTACATACATCAAAATCTAAAATATTCTGTTGAACAAATTGTCCTTTACACATTGCAACTCATGATTGATGAGAATACGTTCGTGATGGAACATTTCAATTCGTGTATATACTTAGTTGTTGTGTACGAATATTTCAGTTCGTGTAGGGCCTATAATTAGTTGTTGTGTACGAATATTTCAGTTCCTTTAGTAAGCTCATCGGGGACTTGAAAGAACTACAGGAAAAAGACTACGGCGATGAAGCGCGAGGAGCACAAAGGTGAGAACATTGGAATACCTGTCCAAAATATCTACTAAAGAACATTTGATATTGTTTCCCCACAAACTCTGTAATTCCATGTTATGTCAAACTGTTGTCTGTGATATTTTGTCTAGAGTTATTTAATATGTGCAAATATCGTTCCCTTCAGTAAGGTAAACACATTCTAAAGAGCGTTTTTTGTTGAATGATGAAAAACAAACGTTGAGTAGTAGCTAGAACATATTTACACTACTGGTATATTTGTATTAAGATGGCGTTATCAATCAGCTAGTGTAAACACCCTTGTGGATTAGCGTAATAATACGACATCATTTGTCCATCAACTGTTCATAAATAACAGCAACATCATCCATTACATCTACCCTATATTTGCCAGGCTCTCAGAACATAAGAATGACTCCCAAGAACAGAGGTGTGTGGTTTCGTCTTTTTGTCTTGGAATGCGTTTGCAATAAGCCCGTTGAATCCGAAGATATATTTGTATTTATATCCACTCTGTACTAACAGTATTAATTAAGTTCTGGCCTGGGCTCCACATGTGCACTAGGGGTACCGTTGTCTGACACCTGTTTCCTCTACACTGTGCCCCAGGGACGTGCTGCTCATGACAGGTTAATGTGATGTGAACGTGCATGGGTGCTTGTAATCTGATTACCGTATTACCCTAATGGCACAATATTGAAATCGGAACCTTATAGGCAGGCTAAAATCTGTTTCCCTGATCGATTTGGTGAAATTACTTCTAGAATGATATGGCCGATATGGCATCTCGTTAAATGAAATAAATGAAATAGCGGTTGATTTAGTATCAGTTAGAATGCGATTTCGTGTAGAAAATGTAGAAATGTATTAAGCACTGTATCGTGAGAGTAGAAAATGTTGTAAGTACTGTACAGTAATTATAGTCAGTGTATATACTTAGAACGTACAGTGATTGCAAATTAGCACTGAATAATAAGGGTAGTGCGTATTCCGTCTTTTTGTAATGCAGAGTTATCTTCTCTTGTGGGCAGATATTGATTGTTACGTCATTTGTTTATGAGAGTAATGTCATCAATTTTCTCACATAAACCAATGACGTAACAATCAATACCTGCTC
>NW_018404167.1:0-118 GCF_002113885.1 Mizuhopecten yessoensis
CCAATGATGACAGGGTGTGGAGGGATTAGGATCTTGGCTAAGGTCTAATGATGACAGTTAGTGGAGGGATTAGGATCTTTACTAAGATCCAATGATGACAGTTAGTGGAGGGATTAGG
>NW_018404167.1:1603-2071 GCF_002113885.1 Mizuhopecten yessoensis
AATAAGCTGTATTGATTGATGTCCCTGTATACTTTATATCTGGAGGTAAATAATCCTGGATAGATAACGGAATAACGTGTAACTTAATATGGTACACTAAATATATGTTTGAACGTTTTTTTCTTAAAACAAAACTAGGGAAGCTGGTGACAGTGTAATAAAATAAACAGAGAAAGTAATGGCTGCAGCAGAGCAAGCAGATGTAGTTGTTGCCAATACTCTACCATCATTTGTGTTGTACACCAATTAATGCACGAAACATTAGCCGTTTATTCTCTATTTTTAAGCAATTAATTCCATGGACACGGACATTTCCAAGCGGGTGAACACCTAATTACAGAACGACATCGGAGGGTTTGTATGTACCAGCATCATTGCAGACCAGTATGATGACCAGATCTTTGTCTTCAAACACTGAAACAGTCAACCAGCTCCCTTGCCTACTGTATAACCTATGATCAACAAGCT
>NW_018404168.1:0-118 GCF_002113885.1 Mizuhopecten yessoensis
TCCATCAAACATGGAAACATAACAGACACTCTCTCACTGTATTGTTTCCATCAAACATGGATACATAACAAAGACTCTCCCACTATATTGTATCCATCAAACATGGAAACATAACAAA
>NW_018404168.1:2229-2295 GCF_002113885.1 Mizuhopecten yessoensis
ATATTGTATCCATCAAACATTGAAACATAACAAAGACTCTCTCACTGTATTGTATCCATCAAACAT
>NW_018404168.1:5895-10855 GCF_002113885.1 Mizuhopecten yessoensis
CACAAACACTCTCTCATTGTATAGTATCCATCAAAATTGGAAACATAACAAACACTCTCTCATTGTATTGTATCCATCAAAATTGGAAACATAACAAACACTCTCTCACTGTATAGTATCCATCAAACATGGAAACATAACAGACACTCTCTCACTATATTGTATCCATCAAACATGGAAACGTAACAAACACTCTCTCACTGTATTGTATCCATCAAACATGGAAACATAACAGACACTCTCTCACTGTATTGTATCCATCAAACATGGAAACATAACAAACACTCTCTCACTGTATTGTATCCATCAAACAGAAATAAATAGTTGATCGATATCACTCTCCGCTTTGAGATGACCTACGAACTAAGTTTTGATTAAGCGGTATATAAGAACCTAGTATTAATTCAATAGACTGGAACAGGCACCATATACCAACGTCGTTTATTCTTTCAATTTATAAACTGATGTAAGTTACCTTTTATCCCTACACATATATCAACTCGTCTCAAATCATTACGGTATTGGGGGTCGGAGGTCAACGCAATAGGTCATCGTGATGCGACATGATCGATACTCGCAACCATGCAGGGGACATAACTCGTACACAGTTCTTTAACTTTCAGATTCCTCAATTGCTTACGTTATGTAAAGTTAAGAACAATGCAGTAATAGCTATGGCATGTTCCCTCGGATATACTAAGAACAAATCCATCAATGTTATTCAACAATGATGATGAATCTAACATGATAAACTATATACAGATCAATGTCAATATACTGAAAACTGATTTAAAACAAGACATCACTTGTATTGAAACGTTTAATGACATTTCTATTTAAGATTTAACTCAATAGATTAATTTTCATATATGGTGAGTTCATGCATTCGAAGAAAACAAATACAAACATATCTATAAATATCCGAACAGTATTTAAAAACATATACACTCGAATACTCCTAATAAGGAGATTACACTACACCATATTTACGGATTGGAGTTTAATTAACAGTCTTTGGAGTAATTATGATTAATCACGTATGACATATAAGATAACATGCTACATTTTCATTGAGTTGCTTGTCTTTTTCCGTGTTACGTAAATTTAAAATAATAATTCCTTAAAATCATCAAAGACAATGAAAATACTTAATACTTTGTGCGATTGAGGTTTACACATGTGTGTTCGGTCTTATTCTATATAGTCTACAATTTTGATATATCCAAGAATTTTGTTAATACATCATATTGACAATCATTCATAATCATTGTATTATATCAGTGTCAGCTTACATTAATATTACAACCGACCCTTATTTGATATATTGCTTTATGTTTCATAGACGATTTGTCACACATGTATGTCGGGGCTAATGCTATCAGTCCGTAACTAGTGATACACCGGGAAACTTTCGCCGTAGTTTAATTTTCAACATTTTTGCCCACCGTGAAAAGAGCAAATTCATCGTCCTAGTGCACATACGTTATAACGGTCATTTGTCTGATGAAGATGACGGGGTAGATATTGTGCTTGTCCTTGAAACCGCACACATAAACATTTTACTTATTGTTTTAAACGAATTTGTATGCAACATATACGTAATAACCTGAACAGTTTATCTCAAAATTACAAAATAAATAAAGATATATTAACAATGTCATTACACAGGCAGCACGAGGAAGCGGAGATGGGCCTAAACAGGAAAGACCACAAAAGCTCCCTGAGCAAGGAGTTCAAGGTGGTTCTTTGGAAAGAGTAAGTACAAAACGAATGGCAAGTTGACTGTATACAGTGTATGGGATATATGAGATAAATTATATACTTTTTAAATTTAGTATATGCTAAATACATGAAATATATAAATACCTTATTTAAAAATTGTATGAAATATCGTATATACTATGTACGGCATCTTTTATAATATACATCTCACATTCTGTATAAGATATGTGATACAATATATATGTCACATACTGTATAACATATGTGATGCAATATATATGTCACATACTGTCTACGATATGTGATACAATATATGTGTCACATACTGTATAAGATATGTGATGCAAAATATATATCACATACTGTATAAGATATGTGATACTATATATATGTTACATACTGTATAAGATATGTGATGCAAAATATATATCACATACTGTATAAGATATGTGATACTATATATGTGTCACATACTGTATAAGATATGTGATGTGATATATATGTCACATACTGTATAAGATATGTGACACAATATATGTGTCACATACTGTATAAGATATGTGATGCAAAATATATATCACATACTGTATAAGATATGTGATACTATATATATGTTACATACTGTATAAGATATGTGATGCAATATATATGTACCATACTGTATCAGAAATGTGATACTATATATATGTCACATACTGTATAAGATATGAGATATAATATATATGTCACATACTGTATAAGAAATGTGATATCATATATGTGTCACATACTGTATAAGATATGTGATGCAAAATATATATCACATACTGTATAAGATATGTGATACTATATATGTGTCACATACTGTATAAGATATGTGATATGATATATATGTCACATACTGTATAAGATCTGTGATATAATATATATGTCACATACTGTATACGATATGTGATGCAATATATATGTCACATACTGTCTACGATATGTGATACAATATATGTGTCACATACTGTATAAGATATGTGATATAATATATATATGTCACATACTGTATAAGATCTGTGATATAATATATATGTCACATACTGTATAAGATCTGTGATATAATATATATGTCACATACTGTATAAGAAATGTGATATCATATATGTGTCACATACTGTATAAGATATGTGATGCAATCTATATGTCACATACTGTATAAGATATGAGATATAATATATATGTCACATACTGTATACGATATGTGATGCAATATATATGTCACATACTGTACAAGATATGTGATACAATATATATGTCACATACCGTATAAGATATGTGATACTATATATATGTTACATACTGTATAAGATATGTGATGCAAAATATATATCACATACTGTATAAGATATGTGATACAATATATATGTCACACACTGTATAAGATATGTGATGCAATATATATGTCACATACTGTCTACGATATGTGATACAATATATGTGTCACATACTGTATAAGATATGTGATAAAATATATATGTCACATACTGTATACGATATGTGATGCAATATATATGTCACATACTGTCTACGATATGTGATACAATATATGTGTCACATACTGTATAAGATATGTGATGCAATATATATGTACCATACTGTATCAGAAATGTGATACTATATATATGTCACATACTGTATAAGATCTGTGATATAATATATATGTCACATACTGTATACGATATGTGATGCAATATATATGTCACATAATACTATGTACGGCATCTTTTATAATATACATCTCACATTCTGTATAAGATATGTGATACAATATATGTGTCACATACTGTATAAGATATGTGATATGATATATATGTCACATACTGTATAAGATATGTGATGCAATCTATATGTCACATACTGTATAAGATATGTGATACTATATATGTGTCACATACTGTATAAGATATGTGATACTATATATGTGTCACATACTGTATAAGATATGTGATATTATATATATGTCACATGCTGTATAAGATATGTGATATAATATATATATGTCACATACTGTATAAGATATGTGACACAATATATGTGTCACATACTGTATAAGATATGTGATACAATATATGTGTCACATACTGTATAAGATATGTGATAAAATATATATGTCACATACTGTATAAGATCTGTGATATAATATATATGTCACATACTGTATAAGAAATGTGATATCATATATGTGTCACATACTGTATAAGATATGTGATGCAAAATATATATCACATACTGTATAAGATATGTGATACTATATATATGTTACATACTGTATAAGATATGTGATGCAATCTATATGTCACATACTGTATAAGATATGAGATATAATATATATGTCACATACTGTATAAGATATGTGACACAATATATGTGTCACATACTGTATAAGATATGTGATATTATATATATGTCACATGCTGTATAAGATATGTGATATAATATATATGTCACACACTGTATAAGATATGTGATGCAATATATATGTCACATACTGTATAAGATATGTGATATAATCGAATGCTCTGGAAGTCTAGCCATCCTGAATAACTCGAGGGTCTAGTGTAGACAATAGGACTGTAGTCTATAACGCGTAGATAACTAAACCAATCACATATACGTGTCTTAGCACTGTTTGTAAAAAGGCAATTCCATTATCAATTATATTAGAGAATTCTGAAGATTCGATAAACCTGATGACCATAGTTTCTGTATTGGTTGAAAAGGGAATAGTAAGGTATTTAAGAAAATATCAAAATTTATTCAAAAGAACTTATCTTCAATAAAGTCAAACAAGATATTAGTATATTAAAATATTCGTATAGAAGTGTAACACATTGATGTATATTTATAAACTTTTTCAGAATCAAAAAGTCCCTCTTTCCATGGGCTTTAACTTAAACAAAAATCAATAGTTCACGTTGACTCAAATGTTCTGGTGAATAACGATTTTTTTTAATTAACAACATCACGTTTGCTTTAAAGTAGAGGTACGTCTGATACTGTCGAAAAATACCCAAGACATTCACATCACTTGAGAAGGAATTAAGATAATATGACCGAGTTGAGAGCAATATCTAACAGATGATGTTTTGCAATGCATTTAATAAAGTCGAGGGAGTTATTATAAAACAGATACAGAGATCTTCAGAAAACTGTTGTTGCAAAAATAGACATAGCTCAAAGGTATCATATTTGCAATATAGTCCCCCCCCCC
>NW_018404168.1:10916-12401 GCF_002113885.1 Mizuhopecten yessoensis
CCCCCGGTGTATCCCAGATAATCTTCCTTGTCTGAAATATGGTTAGTTAACAGTGTAGTTACTCAGTGCTGTTATTGGATATTTCAAATTCACTTATTACTCATTACCCGTTCCTTGAATTATATATAGAGAGTGTGAGAGAGAAATTTAGAGTTCTTTTATATTAATCTATATATGCATTTAATTAAAAATGAATTAGCTGAAATAAGACGGGAATATTTATCTTAAAATTAACAACCATTAAAATGATGAAATCACGTAGTGCATATTAACACTGACAATATAGATATCGAAGATTTAAGGCAGTATAACGCAGATCCGCTTCATTTGTGTACTCTCCTATTTCTCCTAGTCGGAAGCAACAACTTTGTATATCCTTTGAAAATGATTCTGATCTGATTTTAAATTTGATATGCTAACTTGTCAAATTGGCAGTGTATACGTTATATCATTATCATTACAACATTAAAGTGAGCTCTTCAGTTTTGATACTTCATATTAATCATAAAGTTCAAAGCAATAACGCAATGATCGTTTTTTTCCATTCTGATTTAAATATCTTAAATAAACATGGAGGAAATGAACTAAAATGTAAAATACACTTGAAATGGAATGGTAGCTGTATATATGAAAATAATTATATTCCTTTTAATTTTCATGGTTACTTATGCGACATCATATGAAATATCTTCGCTTTGACTTCGATTATGTTGTACAATTGTGGGACCGCACAACGCATCAAAAACAGCGTGCGCACATCGTGCATACATCGTGCATACACCATCCGCACATCGTCCACACATGGTGCGCACAACTGTGCGATTTAACAATCGTTTGTCCCATTGTGCGCTTCTCTCCGCACTCAATTGGTCTATCAATATTACGAAATGAAAAAAAATTCCGGAAGGCTCGTATGGAATAAGGAACACTGTATATATTAATTTCTCGTCATATTAGTTAAGATAATGTTCAGTTTTACAATGCGTGTTGCACAATATTACAGTGACTGTTAGACTGTCAAGAATGGGTTTGGCTCCCTGGTAAAAGAACAGGTAAATAACAGTTTGATGAGTGACCGGAGTTTGACGCCGATGTATGATATCGTATTACTGTTATGAAAACACAACCTTGCGTTTTGTTATTTTTATCCGTTTTTGTCTATAGCTCCCCTTCATCGCGTAACGTTGTGCGAGCCCACGACAATGCACTTGTCAATAGGTTATGACTGACTAGTGTTGGGAAGTTACAGCAGATTGATGACAAACTGTGGTATAACAGATCCTAAATAGTAAAAAAATATTTTACAGAATTTTAAGCTAATCTGGTAAATATCTGTCAAAATATAATCATATTGCGCTAAGACATTGCTAGCTTACACTATATAACGACAATACTGTGACTTACAAATACAAGTCATATATTACACTTACCATGTAACCACTAAGAATGGTAATTCCCAGATGTATGGGAGATAGGACAGACAGG
>NW_018404169.1:0-118 GCF_002113885.1 Mizuhopecten yessoensis
CTTTACTTACCCGACCTCCATCATGAGGGACATAACTCTTTATTTGCCCCACCTCTCTTCCAGGCGACATAATTCTTAACTTACCCCTATTACTCCTCCAGGGGACATAACTCTTTAT
>NW_018404169.1:2304-16323 GCF_002113885.1 Mizuhopecten yessoensis
CTCTTTATTTATTTACCCAAACTCTCTTCCAGGGGACATAACTCTTTACTTACCCCTCCTCCCCTATAGGGGGACGTAACTCTTACCCCCCAACCCCCCCCCTACAGGAGGTCAAACTTCTTTACTAACCCCATTACTTGTTCAGGGAGACATAACTCTTTGCTTACCCAAAACCCCTCAAGGGAGACATAACTCTTTACTTACCACATTACTCCTCAAGGGGACATAACTCTTTACTTACCCCCCTCCCCTCCAGGGCAACAACACTCTTTACTTGCCCCATTTCTCCTTCAGGGAGACATAACTCTTTGCTTACCCAGGACACAACTCTTTATTTATTTACCCAAACTCTCTTCCAGGGGACATAACCCTTAACTTAAAACACCTCCATCCAGGGGGACATAACTCTTTACTTACCCATCTCCCCTCCAGGGGGACATAACTTACTTAACCCATTACTCTTCCAGGGGACACAACTCTTTACTTCCCCGACCTCCATCATGAGGAACATAACTCTTTATTTACCCCCCTTTCTTCCAGGGGACATAACTCTTAACTTCCCCCTATTACTCCTCCAGGGGACATACCTCTTTACTTACCCCCCTCCCCTCCAGGGCAACAACACTCTTTACTTGCCCCATTACGGTCAAACTTCTTTACTAACCCCATTACTTGTTCAGGGAGACATAACTCTTACCCAACCTCCCTTCCAGGGGACATAACCCTTAACTTAAAACACCTCCATCCAGGGGGACAAATCTTTACTGACCCCATTACTCCTCCAGGGGACACAACGCTTTACTTACCCCATTAGTCCTCCAGGGGACATAACTTTTTACTTACCCCACCTCCATCCAGGGGGACATAAATCTTTACTGACCCCATTACTCCTCCAGGGGGACACAAATCTTTACTGACCCGATTACTCCTCCAGGGGACATAACCCTTAACTTAACACACCTCCATCCAGGGGGACATAAATCTTTACTGACCCCATTACTCCTCCAGGGGGACACAAATCTTTACTGACCCCATTACTCCTCCAGGGGGACACAAATCTTTACTGACCCCATTACTCCTCCAGGGGACACAACTGTTTACTTACCCGACCTCCATCATGAGGGACATAACTCTTTATTTTCCCCACCTCTCTTCCAGGCGACATATCTCTTAACTTACCCCTATTACTCCTCCAGTGGACATACCTCTTTACTTACCCCCCTCCCCTCCAGGGCAACAACACTCTTTACTTGCCCCATTACGGTCAAACTTCTTTACTAACCCCATTACTTGTTCAGGGAGACATAACTCTTTGCTTACCCCAAACCCCTCAAGGAAGACATAACTCTTTACTTACCACATTACTCCTCAAGGGGACATAACTCTTTACTTATCCCATTACTCCCCCAGGGGACACAACTCTTTACTTACCACATTACTCCTCAAGGGGACATAACTCTTTACTTATCCCATTACTCCCCCAGGGGACACAACTCTTTACTTACCACATTACTCCTCAAGGGGACATAACTCTTTACTTATCCCATTACTCCCCCAGGGGACACAACTCTTTACTTACCACATTACTCCTCAAGGGGACATAACTCTTTACTTACCCCACCTCCATCCAGGGGGACATAACTCTTTACTTACCCCATTACTCCTCCAGGGGATACAACTCTTTACTTACCCCACCTCCATCCAGGGGGACATAACTCTTTATTTACCCACCTTTCTTCCAGGGGACATAACTCTTAACTTACCCCTCCTCCCCTACAGGGGGACGTACCTCTTTAGTTACCCCCCCTCCCCTCCATGGGAACAACACTCTTTACTTGCCCCATTACTCCTTCAGGGAGACATAACTCTTTGCTTACCCCAACCCCCCTCAAGGGAGACATAACTCTTTACTTACCCCATTACTCCTCCAGGGGACATAACTCTTTGCTTACCCCAAACCCCTCAAAGGAAACATAACTCTTTACTTACCCCATTACTCCTCCAGGGGGACACAAATCTTTACTGACCCGATTACTCCTCCAGGGGACATAACCCTTAACTTAACACACCTCCATCCAGGGGGACATAACTTTGTACTTACCCCACCTCCTCTCCAGGGGTCCAGATCACCATTAGAAAACACTATGTTGCTGGCTCTGTCCAAATCTGCAGGTGATAATCAAGTCATTTATTTAGTGACAATTAAGCATAGCGCATTATGATTTGTTTGCATGCAAAGCTGTGTCATTCAAATAGATCATAAATACCATACAAAAACAGTTCAATTCTTATATTTACGTTTTCTCTGCCTCTTATGTTCTTTTTTAACTTATAATTTATATTTAAAATTAAAAATGCCCGCCTTATCGACAGTCCACACAATAGTTTGAACGGCGGGTTTGTCGTGTGCTGATTGGCAAACAAAGTAGTACTTTGAAATTTTAACAAACACTTCAATGTTATTCCACAATTCAGTATAAATACAATTGCGTATGATATGTCTATAGGGTGATTTAAGTTTATCAATAGAACTCAGAGCTGAAAGTAAGATTTGAAATTGTTGCGATTTTTCTCCGGAACAAATTTAGCGCATGGATATATACAGTGAACACCGTAAATCCGACCTTGACCTCCACGAGGGAGTTATTTTTGGAAATCAATTCAAACTTTTCTCTTTGCTCATTTTGTGAAGAATCCAGACGTGAATTTATTTGTTGATTGTATGGGAATCTGACTACAGTCTGTAGATTATATAACAGCCTAGTTATTTGACATGTCGTCAGAAACTGAGGAAACAGTGGCTGCGAGACGCGTTAAACTGATGAAACAGTGGCTGCGAGACGCGTGAAACTGATAAATGATCTTGCGACGGAGCACAGGGGTTCATTACAATGTCTGAAATGTTTATGTGTGCTGTGACTCATATCAGTAGGTCTGTAACATATGTGTCAGTAGGTCTATAAACTATGTGTATTTCAGACATTTGTAACGAGCCCCTGTTGATCAGTGCAGTGTAACGGGCGATATTTTTGATAAATTGCATGAGCGTTAAAATTGTTTGCATTGCCGGCATTGGTGATTTCAACCGATGTGCATTTTGTACGATGTTGCAGACCTTGGTCTTGTTTTTGTTGTAATAAAAGTATTTTTTATTTTATTTTTTATTTTGCACATAAATTTACAATGACATTGTCAAATCTCACAATGCCTAGCGATATTTCAGCAGCAGTTATGTTTATTTACATTGGATATTGTAGTTCCGGTCAGTGTTGTATTAATACGCTAAGAAGTATGTCTCGTGCTGCATGGTAATTAAAGTCCCATCAACGACACAGCTTTCAAAGAGGCTATATAGTGACAATGCCATGCAATGTAAATATTATTTAATGTCGGCCATCTAGGTTTTGCAATTAGTCCAAACATTTGATATGCGTCAAAAGTAAGGGACCAAGGGGAACTTTCGAGTGAAATTTGAGAAAGATCACTTCAGTACTTTCTGAGAAAGGGCGCCAACATACCTCAAATATCAAAATTCAAGTTGGCCCAACTCAGCCATTTTGATTTTCTGATCAGTACAAAATTTCGATACGCATAATGAGGGACCATGGGGAACCTTTATGTGAAATTTGAGAAAGATCCCTCAAGCACTTTCTTAAAAATAGCACTAACAAGAATTGTTTAAGGAGAGACAGACAGAATGATTGATGGAAGGATGGACGAATACGAATCATGAACAAATGGTGATTTGAATAGCCGACCATCGGATGATGGTGGGCTAAACAGCAACACACTGATGTCACAGGAACAATCAGACGTGAGGTAACAGTCAGCTCTAAACGCGAGATGTCATGTGTAAGTCAGGGTAGGCTACAGATCACAAACACGAGATGTCATGTGTAAGTCAGGATATGCTACAGATCACAAACGCGAAATGTCATGTGTCAGTCAGGACAGGATACAGATCACAAAAGCGAGATGTCATGTAAGTCAGGATAGGCTACAGATCACAAACACCAGATGTCAAGTGTAAGTCAGGATATGCTACAGATCACAAATGGGAGATGCCATGTGTAAGTCAGGGTCGGCTACAGATCACAAAAGCGAGATGTCAAGTAAGTCAGGATAGGATACAGATCACAAACGCGATATGTCATGTGTAAGTCAGCATAGGCTACAGATCAAAAACGCGAGATGTCAAGTGGAAGTCAGGATCGGCTACAGAACACAAATGCGGGATGTAATGTGTAAGTCAGGATGGGCTACAGATCACAAACTCGAGATGTCATGTGTCAGTCACGACAGGATACAGATCACAAAAGCGAAATGTCATGTGTCAGTCAGGACAGGACACAGATCACAAAAGCGATATGTCATGTCAGTCAGGATAGGACACAGATCACAAACGCCAGATGTCATGTGGAAGTCAGGATCGGCTCCAGATCACAAACGCGAGAAGTCATGTGGAAGTCAGGATCGGCTACAGATCCCAAATGCGAGATGTCATGTGTAAGTCAGGGTCGGCTACAGATCACAAATGGGAGATGCCATGTGTAAGTCAGGGTCGGCTACAGATCACAAATGGGAGATGCCATGTGTAAGTCAGGATATGCTACAGATCACAAACGCGAGCTGTCATGTGGAAGTCAGTATCGGCTACAGATCACAAACTCGAGATGTCATGTGTCAGTCAGGATCGGCTACAGATTACAAACGCGAGATGCAATGTGTAAGTCAGGATCGACTACAGATCACAAACTCGAGATGTCATGTGTAAGTCAGGATCGGCTACAGATCACAAATGCTGAAAACTGTTGTTTTCAAACATAGTATTGGAATGATGGGAGCATAATCATCACCTCTGAGTGATTATTTATAATCATCACCTATCTTCAGGGTGTAACAGAGAAATCTCTTACCCTCTGAGTGATTATTTGGCTGTCTAACCTCTCAGGTTACACAACCAACCAACAGGCATACATGGCCTATATTGCTCACCTGGATATTGAAGCAATCATGACAAAATATGCTCAGTAAAATTAAAATTACAAATAAAATCCTAGGGTTGGGCCAGTCTGAAGAACCAATTAAGGTAGCATATGTGTATTTAAATCTTCAAGTTTAGCTATTATATATTGTAAAAGTTCTTATTTCAGCAAAATCTTACCTCATCCTCCAACCCCTGCATTTATACACCCTTGAAATCCCACCACCTGGGAATGCTTCCAACCAAATATATGGTTGATGACCATCTCTTAGTTTAAAGAAAAGGTCCATTAACGTAATATCTCTAAATGGCCCTATTTGGTCCTACTCCTCAGGGTTCTCAACCCGAGAGAGAAGATATTTAAATGGTCAAATTCAAGGTTTGTCAATTGTTTGTCAAATTAAGATTTTTTTTCTGGATTGAGATCCCCTATCTCAACCCCTACAGTTACAAATTGTACAAGTAAGTGGGAGTACTTCACCCAACAGTTTTGTAGTAGTTATACATATTACAAGGTAGACCTACCCCTGCCCCAGAACTGTGTGGTGGCCCAGTCGTCTCTAGGGGTGACATTCCATCGCTGCTGGCAGTACTCTGTCCGGATCTGTGAAGTGAAGGGAAGGACAGGAAACATGTCTGTCATGTTGTTACTTCCTGCACTAAGATGAACCTCTGTACAGGCCTGTCAAAAAACATCACTGATTAAATATGAGATTAATCTCAAAACTGTACATGGTATAAAGAATAGATTTCTTACTGTCTTCTGCCTAGCAACCCATTACAAACTTAACCTAACCTGGTAGTCGGAGGCTGTACGGTCAGGGCCACACCCACCTACCTGGTAGTCGGAGGCTGTACGGTCAGGGCCACACCCACCTACCTGGTAGTCCTAGGCTGTACTGTCAGAGCCACACCCACCTACCTGGTAGTCCTAGGCTGTACTGTCAGATCACACCCACCTACCTGGTAGTCGGAGGCTGTACGGTCAGGGCCACACCCACCTACCTGGTAGTCGGAGGCTGTACTGTCAGGGCCACACCCACCTACCTGGTAGTCCTAGGCTGTACTGTCAGGGCCACACCCACCTACCTGGTAGTCCTAGGCTGTACTGTCAGGGCCACACCCACCTACCTGGTAGTCCTAGGCTGTACTGTCAGGGCCACACCCACCTACCTGGTAGTCCTAGGCTGTACTGTCAGGGCCACACCTACCTACCTGGTAGTCCCAGGATGTACTGTCAGATCACACCCACCTACCTGGTAGTCCCAGGATGTACTGTCAGATCACACCCACCTACCTGGTAGTCGGAGGCTGTACTGTCAGGGCCACACCCACCTACCTGGTAGTCCCAGGATGTACTGTCAGGGCCACACCTACCTACCTGGTAGTCCCAGGATGTACTGTCAGATCACACCCACCTACCTGGTAGTCCCAGGATGTACTGTCAGATCACACCCACCTACCTGGTAGTCGGAGGCTGTACTGTCAGGGCCACACCCACCTACCTGGTAGTCCCAGGATGTACTGTCAGGGCCACACCTACCTACCTGGTAGTCCCAGGATGTACTGTCAGGGCCACACCCACCTACCTGGTAGTCCTAGGCTGTACTGTCAGGGCCACACCTACCTACCTGGTAGTCCCAGGATGTACTGTCAGATCACACCCACCTACCTGGTAGTCCCAGGATGTACTGTCAGATCACACCCACCTACCTGGTAGTCGGAGGCTGTACTGTCAGGGCCACACCCACCTACCTGGTAGTCCGAGGCTGTACTGTCAGGGCCACACCCACCTACCTGGTAGTCCTAGGCTGTACTGTCAGGGCCACACCTACCTACCTGGTAGTCCCAGGATGTACTGTCAGATCACACCCACCTACCTGGTAGTCCCAGGATGTACTGTCAGATCACACCCACCTACCTGGTAGTCGGAGGCTGTACTGTCAGGGCCACACCCACCTACCTGGTAGTCCCAGGATGTACTGTCAGATCACACCCACCTACCTGGTAGTCGGAGGCTGTACGGTCAGGGCCACACCCACCTACCTGGTAGTCCCAGGCTGTACTGTCAGGGCCACACCCACCTACCTGGTAGTCCTAGGCTGTACTGTCAGGGCCACACCTACCTACCTGGTAGTCCCAGGATGTACTGTCAGATCACACCCACCTACCTGGTAGTCCCAGGATGTACTGTCAGATCACACCCACCTACCTGGTAGTCGGAGGCTGTACTGTCAGGGCCACACCCACCTACCTGGTAGTCCCAGGATGTACTGTCAGATCACACCCACCTACCTGGTAGTCGGAGGCTGTACGGTCAGGGCCACACCCACCTACCTGGTAGTCCCAGGCTGTACTGTCAGGGCCACACCCACCTACCTGGTAGTCCTAGGCTGTACTGTCAGGGCCACACCTACCTACCTGGTAGTCCCAGGATGTACTGTCAGATCACACCCACCTACCTGGTAGTCCCAGGATGTACTGTCAGATCACACCCACCTACCTGGTAGTCCCAGGATGTACTGTCAGGGCCACACCCACCTACCTGTTAGTCCCAGGCTGTACTGTCAGATCACACCCACCTACCTGGTAGTCCCAGGATGTACTGTCAGGGCCACACCTACCTACCTGTTAGTCCCAGGCTGTACTGTCAGATCACACCCACCTACCTGGTAGTCCCAGGATGTACTGTCAGATCACACCCACCTACCTGGTAGTCCCAGGATGTACTGTCAGGTCAACACCTACCTACCTGTTAGTCCCAGGCTGTACTGTCAGATCACACCCACCTACCTGGTAGTCCCAGGATGTACTGTCAGGGCCACACCTACCTACCTGTTAGTCCCAGGCTGTACTGTCAGATCACACCCACCTACCTGGTAGTCCCAGGATGTACTGTCAGGGCCACACCTACCTACCTGTTAGTCCCAGGCTGTACTGTCAGATCACACCCACCTACCTGGTAGTCCCAGGATGTACTGTCAGGGCCACACCCACCTACCTGGTAGTCCCAGGCTGTACTGTCAGGGCCACACCCACCTACCTGGTAGTCCTAGGCTGTACTGTCAGGGCCACACCTACCTACCTGGTAGTCCCAGGATGTACTGTCAGATCACACCCACCTACCTGGTAGTCCCAGGATGTACTGTCAGATCACACCCACCTACCTGGTAGTCCCAGGATGTACTGTCAGATCACACCCACCTACCTGGTAGTCCCAGGATGTACTGTCAGATCACACCCACCTACCTGGTAGTCGGAGGCTGTACTGTCAGGGCCACACCCACCTACCTGGTAGTCCTAGGCTGTACTGTCAGGGCCACACCTACCTACCTGGTAGTCCCAGGATGTACTGTCAGATCACACCCACCTACCTGGTAGTCCCAGGATGTACTGTCAGATCACACCCACCTACCTGGTAGTCGGAGGCTGTACTGTCAGGGCCACACCCACCTACCTGGTAGTCCCAGGATGTACTGTCAGGGCCACACCTACCTACCTGGTAGTCCCAGGATGTACTGTCAGGGCCACACCCACCTACCTGGTAGTCCTAGGCTGTACTGTCAGGGCCACACCTACCTACCTGGTAGTCCCAGGATGTACTGTCAGATCACACCCACCTACCTGGTAGTCCCAGGATGTACTGTCAGATCACACCCACCTACCTGGTAGTCGGAGGCTGTACTGTCAGGGCCACACCCACCTACCTGGTAGTCCCAGGATGTACTGTCAGGGCCACACCTACCTACCTGGTAGTCCCAGGATGTACTGTCAGATCACACCCACCTACCTGGTAGTCCCAGGATGTACTGTCAGATCACACCCACCTACCTGGTAGTCGGAGGCTGTACTGTCAGGGCCACACCCACCTACCTGGTAGTCCCAGGATGTACTGTCAGATCACACCCACCTACCTGGTAGTCGGAGGCTGTACGGTCAGGGCCACACCCACCTACCTGGTAGTCGGAGGCTGTACTGTCAGGGCCACACCCACCTACCTGGTAGTCCTAGGCTGTACTGTCAGGGCCACACCCACCTACCTGGTAGTCCCAGGATGTACTGTCAGATCACACCCACCTACCTGGTAGTCCCAGGATGTACTGTCAGATCACACCCACCTACCTGGTAGTCGGAGGCTGTACTGTCAGGGCCACACCCACCTACCTGGTAGTCCGAGGCTGTACTGTCAGGGCCACACCCACCTACCTGGTAGTCCTAGGCTGTACTGTCAGGGCCACACCTACCTACCTGGTAGTCCCAGGATGTACTGTCAGATCACACCCACCTACCTGGTAGTCCCAGGATGTACTGTCAGATCACACCCACCTACCTGGTAGTCGGAGGCTGTACTGTCAGGGCCACACCCACCTACCTGGTAGTCCCAGGATGTACTGTCAGATCACACCCACCTACCTGGTAGTCGGAGGCTGTACGGTCAGGGCCACACCCACCTACCTGGTAGTCCGAGGCTGTACTGTCAGGGCCACACCCACCTACCTGGTAGTCCTAGGCTGTACTGTCAGGGCCACACCTACCTACCTGGTAGTCCCAGGATGTACTGTCAGATCACACCCACCTACCTGGTAGTCCCAGGATGTACTGTCAGATCACACCCACCTACCTGGTAGTCGGAGGCTGTACTGTCAGGGCCACACCCACCTACCTGGTAGTCCTAGGCTGTACTGTCAGGGCCACACCTACCTACCTGGTAGTCCCAGGATGTACTGTCAGATCACACCCACCTACCTGGTAGTCCCAGGATGTACTGTCAGATCACACCCACCTACCTGGTAGTCGGAGGCTGTACTGTCAGGGCCACACCCACCTACCTGGTAGTCCCAGGCTGTACTGTCAGGGCCACACCCACCTACCTGGTAGTCCCAGGATGTACTGTCAGATCACACCCACCTACCTGGTAGTCCCAGGATGTACTGTCAGATCACACCCACCTACCTGGTAGTCGGAGGCTGTACTGTCAGGGCCACACCCACCTACCTGGTAGTCCCAGGATGTACTGTCAGGGCCACACCCACCTACCTGGTAGTCCCAGGATGTACTGTCAGATCACACCCACCTACCGCTGTACTGTCAGGGCCACACCTACCTACCTGTTAGTCCCAGGCTGTACTGTCAGGGCCACACCTACCTACCTGTTAGTCCCAGGTTTTACTGTCAGGGCCACACCCACCTATACTACCTGGTAGGCCCAGGCTGTACTGTCAGACCACACCCACCTACCTGGTAGGCCTAGGCTGTACTGTCAGACAACACCCACCTACCTGGTAGTCCCAGGCTATACTGTCAGGACCTTGACCACATCCTGAGGGATCAGCACACTCCACATACTCCTTGAAAATGTCGTGACACTTGACTGGGATGGAATTGTACAGGATGTCTTGGATAAAAAGGAAAGAAATATGATTATGATGCATATTTCTTTATTGATGAAGATATGCAGGGTGTAAAGGTACAAGGCAACCAAGACGCCCAAAGGGCCTTAACAGTCACCTGAGTAAAGGACAGCACCAGAATTGTCCCAGAAGTTGGTTCACTGTTACAGCATTTAAGCAATTGGATTAAAACGATTCACAAAGCTAGGCAAGTTAACAATATTTTGGTAAGTATGACCAATTATTTTACAGCAATAAGTCTCCTGATGGGGAGTACTGACCTGCAGCCTTTGCAAGCCCGAGGATGACATCTGTACCGTTAGTGATGTACCCACACGCCACCTACAACATGTTCACCACAAGTTCTGACAGTATGGACACACACGCCACCTACAACATGTTCACTAGTTCTGACAGTATGGACACACCCGCCATCTACAACATGTTCACCACAAGTTGTGACAGTATGGACACACACGCCATCTACAACATGTTCACCACAAGTTCTGACAGTATGGACACACACGCCATCTACAACATGTTCACCACAAGTTCTGACAGTATGGACACACACGCCATCTACAACATGTTCACCACAAGTTCTGACAGTATGGACACACACGCCATCTACAACATGTTCACCACAAGTTCTGACAGTATGGACACACACGCCACCTACAACATGTTCACCACAAGTTCTGACAGTATGGACACACACGCCACCTACAACATGTTCACCACAAGTTCTGACAGTATGGACACACACGCCACCTACAACATGTTCACCACAAGTTCTGACAGTATGGACACACACGCCACCTACAACATGTTCACCACAAGTTCTGACAGTATGGACACACACGCCACCTACAACATGTTCACCACAAGTTCTGACAGTATGGACACACACGCCACCTACAACATGTTCACCACAAGTTCTGACAGTATGGACACACACGCCACCTACAACATGTTCACCACAAGTTCTGACAGTATGGACACACACGCCACCTACAACATGTTCACCACAAGTTCTGACAGTATGGACACACACGCCACCTACAACATGTTCACCACAAGTTCTGACAGTATGGACACACACGCCACCTACAACATGTTCACCACAAGTTCTGACAGTATGGACACACACGCCACCTACAACATGTTCACCACAAGTTCTGACAGTATGGACACACACGCCACCTACAACATGTTCACCACAAGTTCTGACAGTATGGACACACACGCCACCTACAACATGTTCACCACAAGTTCTGACAGTATGGACACACACGCCACCTACAACATGTTCACCACAAGTTCTGACAGTATGGACACACACGCCACCTACAATATGTTCACCACAAGTTCTGACAGTATGGACACACACGCCACCTACAACATGTTCACCACAAGTTCTGACAGTATGGACACACACGCCACCTACAACATGTTCACCACAAGTTCTGACAGTATGGACACAAACGCTACCTACAACATGTTCACCACAAGTTCTGACAGTATGGACCCACACGCTACCTACAACATGTTCACCACAAGTTCTGACAGTATGGACACACACGCTACCTACAACATGTTCATCACAACTCCTGATAATATGGACAATCATATTAAATATCCATTTCTTAAATTACATCTTACATTTCATCACATCTAAAAATCAATTGTTTTGATAAAACAATATATTGAAGAACATTTCCACAGATTGTGTTAAAATCAATATTTTAAGAAGAAACAATTATTCAATTTTAATGTCCAACAGAGCCAACAAAAATAACTGAGAAGTATGAATGGTGATGACTATACAAACCTGGACAGGGAAAGCAGGCAGATTTCCCAAAAAGTCGGTTTGGTACGGATAATCCATCATGGCAAGAACTGTAAATCCATTTCTAATCCAACCAAGCAGGTGGCGATATTCTTTGTTGCTTGCTAATGGGCTACAGAGATTAAAGGTCTTAGACAACTGAGCAAGTCCTGGAAGACAGAAAACATCAGCATAGTAGCTATCTACACAAAACCTTTGATTGTTGTCCCTGTTGTTGCATGCTACACCCTTTTTCCAAACAAGTTTTAATAGTTTCGTTGTGGACTTCTATTTCAGAAAGATTTTGGCTATGACAATTAAACCTGTTGGGTGAAAACCTTTGTCCATTCTCGAAAATATTACAACGGTATTGATACTGAAAGGGTCAAATATACACTATACGGTGTACTAGATAAGACTGGACACTATACACTATCCGGTGTACTAGATAAGACTGGAGACTATACACTATACGGTGTAATAGATAAGACTGGACACTATACTCTATACGGTGTACTAGATAAGCCTGGACAATATACTCTATACGGCCTACTAGATAAGACTGGACACTATACACTATACAGGGTACTAGATAAGACTGGACAATATACACTATACGGTGTACGAGATAAGACTGAACACTATACCCTATCCGGTGTACTAGACAAGACTGGACACTATGCACTATACGGTGTACTAGATAAGCCTGGACACTATACACTATAAGGTGTACTAGATAAGACTGGACACTATACACTATACGGTGTACTAGATAAGACTGAACACTATACACTATACGGTGTACTAGACAAGACTGGACACTATACACTATACGGTGTACTAGATAAGACTGGACACTATACTCCTTGCAAGGGATTTGACTTTAAGGTCACAGATGTGTGTGACAAAAGATGTTCATGAATTGAGTGTGTACATGTGATGTGTGTTCGGAATTTTATCAATAAATTTTCACATAAAAACTTTACCTGTTGTGCCCTGAGCAGCCAAACTGTCCATCTGTATAAAAGCCTGCCGGACTCTGTCCACACAGTTTGAACTGACAGCAGCAAAGTCCTGCAGGAAGAAATTGCCTAGAATTCTTCGCAAGAAAGAGGACAATCGATACCAGTTACATTACATCAGATGTATAATGAGTCACCTGTATATCAAAATTTTCACTGGTATATCTAAACAAGAGGCCCAATGGGCCTGCATCGCTCACCTGTTATTAATCTAACACTTGTAATCTTAAGATTTCATAAGAACCTATTAAAAGATTTAAACATATGACGCCTCTGACCTTGATTGTCGAACAAGGACATTAGGTTGAAAGTGGATCAAGGTCATTCATTTGAACTAACATGGTAATCCTTCATCCCAGCATGCTACAGGCCCAATTTCAGTACCCTGGCCCTTTTGCTTATTGAAAAGAAGTCGCTTGAAGATTTTACGACATTTGACCCCTGTGACCTTGAAAGTTGGTCAAGGTCATTCAGTTGAACAAACTTGATAGTCCTTCATCCCAGCATGCTACAGGCCCAATATCAGTACCCTGGGCCTTTTGGTTATTGAGAAGAAGTTGTTTGAAGATTTTAAGACATCTGACCCCAGTGACCTTGAAAGTGGGTCAATGTCATTCATTTAAACAAACTTGGTAGCCCTTCATCCCAGCATGCTACAGGCCCAATATCAGTACCCTGGGCCTTTTGGTTATTGAGAAGAAGTCGTTTGAAGATTTTATGACATTTGACCCCTTTGACCTTTGAAAGTTGGTCAAGGTCATTCATTTGAACTAACTTGGTAATCCTTCATCCCAG
>NW_018404169.1:16967-23083 GCF_002113885.1 Mizuhopecten yessoensis
GTTTTTTAATACAATTGACCCCTGTGACCTTGAATATAATTGAAGGTCATTCATTTGAACAAACTTGGTAGCCCTTCACCCAAGCATGCTACTGGCCAAATATCATCTCCCTGGGCATTTTGGTTATTGAGAAGAAGATGTTTAAAGTTTTTGACATATTTGACCCCTGTGACCTTGAAAATAGGTGAAGGTCATTTATTTGAACAAACTTTGTAGCCCTTCATCCAAGTTTGCTTCTGGCCAAATATTGACACCCTAGGCCTTTCGGTTATTAAGAAGAAGTCGTTTAAAGTAAAATATTGACGCCGGACGACGGACGGACGACGGACGCCGCGCCACGGCATAAGCTCACTTGGCACTTCGTGCCAGGTGAGCTAAAAACATCACCTGTATAATTTACACATTTTCACCTGTATATCTACAAACTTTCACCTGCATATGTACAAACTTTCACCTGTATATCTACACACTTTCATCTGTATATCAACATAATTTCACCTACATGTATATATTCACACACTTTCACCTGTATATCTACATAATTTCACCTACATGTACATATTCACACTTTCACCTGTATATCTACATGATTTCACCCACATGAATATATTCACACACTTTCACCTGAATATCTTCAAACTTTCACCTATATTCACACACTTTCACCTGTTTATTAATAAAATTGCCCCTATATTCACACACTTTCACCTGTATATCTACAAACTTTCACCTGTATATCTTCAAACTTTCACCTGATAATCTACGTATTTTCACCTCTATATCAACTTAATTTCACCTACATGTATATATTCACACACTTTCACCTGTATATTTACAAACTTTCACCTATATTCACACACTTTCACCTGTATATCTACAAACTTTCACCTGATAATCTACGTATTTTCACCTGTATATCTACTTAATTTCACCTACATGAATATATTCACACACTTTCACCTGTATATATACAATTTTTCACCTATATTCACACGCTTTCACCTGATTATCTACAAACTTTCACCTGTATATTTACAAACTTTATTTACACACTTTCACCTGTATATCTACAAACTTTCACCTATATTCACACACTTTCACCTGATTATCTACAAACTTTCACCTGTATATCTACAAACTTTCACCTATATTCACACACTTTCACCTGTATATTAACAAACTTTCACCTATATTCACACACTTTCACCTGTATATCTACAAACATTCACCTGTATATCTACAAACTTTATTTACACCCTTTCACCTGTATATCTACATAATTTCACCTACATGGATATATTCACACACTTTCACCGGTATATTTACAAACTTTCACCTATATTCACACACTTTCACCTGTATATTTACAAACTTTCACCTATTTTCACACACTTTCACCTGTATATTTACAAACTTTCACCTATATTCACACACTTTCACCTGTAAAAACATGGTTATAAGGAATCCCAAGGGACCTACTTTATCAGTTTGTTATAAAGGTACTTCGTGTTACATGTATAAAGGTACTTCGTGTTACATGTATAAAGGTACTCCTGTTACATGTATAAAGGTAGTTTGTGTTACATGTATAAAGGTACTTCGTGGTACTTCGTGTTACATGTATAAAGGTACTCCTGTTACATGTATAAAGGTAGTTTGTGTTACATGTATAAAGGTACTCGTGTTACATGTATAAAGGTACTCTATAACATGTATAAAGGTACTTTGTGTTACATGTATAAAGGTACTTTGTGTTACAGGTATAAAGGTAGTTTGTGTTACATGTATAAAGGTACTTTGTGTTACATGTATAAAGGTACTTCGTGTTACACGTATAAAGGTACTTCGTGTTACATGTATAAAGGTACTTGGTGTTACATGTATAAAGGTACTTTGTGTTACATGTATAAAGGTACTTTGTGTTACATGTATAAAGGTACTCTATAACATGTATGAAGGTACTTCGTGTTACATGTATAAAGGTACTTTGTGTTACATGTATAAGGTACTTCGTGTTACATGTATACCGAATTTTAATCTTACATAGAAGAAAGAGGGAGATGAGCTGGGGAATCAGAATCAGTTTACAACAACCATGAAATCACAATAAGCATGTTCGTACTAAACATGTCTTACTGTAAATGTACACACTTTCGCCTGAAATTCTGCAAACTTGACCTGTTTATGATGTCACCGACACAAGGATTCCGTACCAACAAAACTTACATTAGTGACCTCCTTAAAGAAGAATGTGCGGTCGAGGTCGGGTGTGAGGAGAAAGATGGGCGCGCTGGCTGCTATACTACCCGCAATGACATTAGGATATTTAAACCGCATGTAGGCACTCAGCATTCCACCGTAACTACAACAGAGTGAAGTGATGTACTGTAACTACAATAGCATCAATGTGACAGGTGAGAGGTGACCTAGGATACATGTACAGTGTATTTCATTTTGTACATAATTTGTTAGTTTAATGATCCTTATACAATCCTATATCATTTCCAATGATAAAAGTGTTAAGAATGTTAGAAACATTTTTAATGGTACCCCACTGTCCTAAGCTAAGACTCACCTGCCACCAAAGGCAATGACCGGACAATCAGTGCTGTTGAGCTGCACCTTAAGATGAGTGACGAGCATGGCGAAGTCTGCTAGGGCCTGTTCTATGGTCAGAAGGCCAATGTAGGGCTGGGTGAAGGCCACTGCAGGGTCGAAAGGGAAGGACTTTCCATAGAAACGCTGAAATAAACAACAGGAAGACATCAACTTTAGATCAGGTTACTATAGAAGCCATGGAACTACTCATAGAATGCGTATAAATACAGCCGGGCAGGAATTAGCTGATTCTGACATCACTATACATCACACTAGAGTGGCAGTGGAACTGTGAAAGGTCAAAGTGGCATTTGAAATATGTGGGGCATAGTGACACTGGGACTGTATTGGGAATGGTGGCATTTTGACTGTGGGGCATAGTGGCATTTTGACTGTGTTGGGCATGTTGGCATCAAAACAGTGTGGGCATAGTGCCATCAGGACAATGTGGGGCACAGTGGCTTCAGGAAAGTGTTGGGTACAGTGGCATCAAGACTGTGGGGCATGGTGGCATCAGGACATACAGTAGAGCACAGTGGCTTCAAGACAGTGTACAGCACAGTGGCTTCAGGACAGTGTACAGCACAGTGGCTTAAGGACAGTGTAAAGCACAGTGGCATCAGGACAGTGTACAGCACAGTGGCTTAAGGACAGTGTTCAGCACAGTGGCATCAGGACAGTGTACAGCAGAGTGGCTTAAGGACAGTGTACAGCACAGTGGCATCAGGCCAGTGTACAGGACAGTAGAGCACAATGGCTTCAGGACAGTGTACAGCATAGTGGCATCAGGACAGTAGAGCACAGTGGCTTCCGGACAGTGTACATCATAGTGGCATCAGGACAGTGTACAGCACACTGGCTTAAGGACAGTGTACAGCACAGTGGCATCAGGACAGAGTACAGGACAGTAGAGAACAATGACTTCAGGACAGTGTACAACATAGTGGCATCAGTACAGTAGAGCACAGTGGCTTCAGGACAGTGTACAGGACAGTGGCTTAAGGACAGTGTACAGCACAGGGGCATCAGGACAGTGTACAGGACAGTAGAGCACAATGACTTCAGGACAGTGTACAACATAGTGGCATCAGGACAGTAGAGCACAGGGGATTCAGGACAGTGTACAGCACAGCAGCATCAGCACAGTGGCATCAGGACAGTGTACAGGTCAGTAAAGCACAATGGCTTCAGGACAGTGTACAACATAGGGGCATCAGGACAGTAGAGCACAGTGGATTCAGGGCAGTGTACAGCACAGCGGCATCAGCACAGTGGAGCACAGTGGCTTCAGGACAGTGTACAGGACAGTGGCTTAAGGACAGTGTACAGCACAGGGGCATCAGGACAGTGTACAGGACAGTAGAGCACAATGGCTTCAGGACAGGGGACAACATAGTGGCAGCAGGACAGTAGAGCACAGTGGCTTCAGGACAGGGTACAGCATAGTGGCATCAGGACAGTGGCGTCAGCACAGTGGAGCAGAGTGGCATCAGGAGAGTGTACAGCATAGTGGCATCAGGACAGTAGAGCACAGGGGATTCAGGACAGTGTACAGCACAGCAGCATCAGCACAGTGGCATCAGGACAGTGTACAGTACAGTAGAGCACAATGGCTTCAGGACAGTGTACAGCATAGTGGCATCAGGACAGTGGCATCAGGACAGTGTACAGCATAGTGGCATCAGGACAGTAGAGCACAGTGGATTCAGGACAGTGTACAGCACAGCGGCATCAGCACAGTGGCATCAGGACAGTGTACAGCAGAGTGGCATTAGGACAGTGGAGCACAGTGGCTTCAGGACAGTGTACAACACAGTGGCATCAAGACTGTGTGGGGCATGATGGCATTATGACAGTGTGAAGCACAGAGACATGATGGCAGTGGGACTACGCAAGGCACAATGGCAGTCAGATTGTGTGAGGTACCATGGCAGTGGGACTTTGTGAAGCATATTTATGAATCAATAGGGTCAGATGATTAACAGGCAGTGTTACCGGCACCACACACACAGTCTGCCAGAACCAATCTCCGGACTTCCCAACGTGTCACTAATGAAACCTGATTTGCTCACATAGAAAGCTGTGTGTAATTGGCCTGAATAATCTACTTCCAACTCGGGATAAGAAACACGATCAGAATAATAGATAAATGCTCAACAAAAAGAAATTTTGCCAATCATTCAGATGGTTTCTGCTATGCTGGCTACAGAAAATAACCCTATATACTGTGACCTGGTCATATATTATTAGTTATACAACGAATTTGTCATACTGCAAAGCCATTTATAGGTTGGGACTCGTGTTTGCCAGAAAACAGATACTGTGTAGGGCGGTAGTATGGGAAAACAGAAAAAACTATTTTTGTATAATTCCAACAATTTAATAAATTTTTAAATTATAATAAGTCAACAATATTGTTTTGAAACAACATTAAATACATCTCTTTGTGTTTGTAGGTATAAGTCTAGCCCGTTTTGTCTGTATTTCACTCTCTGTGTGGCTTGCAAACTGTTTCGCCATATTGTTGATTGTTGACATTAGCAGACGAACGCTCTCCGGTGTGTTCAATTTGAATCTTCGAGTTATCTCCCTTACAACAGGCGCGCATGCTCTTATGTACCCCGGCAAGGATACTAACATAGCTTCAGGTACCTTGGAAATTCAACCAATCACCGTGCGACATTTTTCTTTGCAGTATGACAAAGTCTTATATCAGGTTACAATGTCACAGCCTACACACCATCACCAAGCCCGAGATGGAAATTCACAAAATCTTTAATTCAAGGACTGTTTCCCACAATTTGCATGCGAAAGAAGCATTTAGCTACCGAACCAGCGAGATAGCACAAACCAGAAAAACTCATGAATATGTTATCAAATTCCTTGAAAATTCCATTGTGAAAATGACTTAAAAATTATCCAGTGGCTTTGAATTTTCCTAGGAGAACAACAAATCAGCATTTCTGATGAAAATGGTTTATGTGAATCCAACACCAATCAAAATTGTGAATAAAGCGCAACAGTATCAGTTTGAGCTTGAGGCAAAACAAAAGGCCCAATGGGCCTGCATCGCTCACCTGGTATAAAACTCACACTTGTAACCTTAAAAGTGATCTAAAATAACAGACAAAATATCAGTATTTATGATTAAAATTCATTCAAAAGACCCTGTTATTTTTTTTTTAAACATTTCACCCCTGTGATTGAAAGTCCAACAAAGTCATTATGTTGAACACATTGTATAGCCTTTCATCTCAGGATGTAACTTGCAAAGCATAAACATCCTGGGACCCATGGTTATTCAGAAGAGGTTGTTTAAAGATTTTAAACAAATTTGCCCCCTGTGACCTTGAATATAAGTCAAAGTCATTCACTTTAACAAACAAAGTAGTCCTTGATCCCAGCATATGCTACTGACTAAATATCAACATCCTGAGCCTTTTGGTTATTCAGAACAAGTTGTTGAAATATTTTGAACATATTTGACCCCTGTGACCTTGAATATGGGTGAAGGTCAT
>NW_018404169.1:25179-33093 GCF_002113885.1 Mizuhopecten yessoensis
TGACCTTGAAAGTGGGTCAAGGTCATTCATTTGAACAAACTTGGTAGCCCTTCATCCAAGCATGCTACAGGCCTAATATCAGTACCCTGGGCCTTTCGGTTATTGAGAAGAAGTTGTTTGAAGATTTTAACATATTTGACCCCTGTGACCTTGAAAGTGGGTCAAGGTCATTTATTTGAACAAACTTTGTAGCCCTTTATCCCAGTATGCTACAGGCCTAATATCAGTACCCTGGGCCTTTTGGTTATTGAGAAGAAGTTGTTTAAAGTAAAAAGTTGATGCCGGACAGACGGACGACGGACGGACAGACAGACGGACGCCGCACCATAACATAAGCTCACTTGCCCTTCGGGCAGGTGAGCTAAAAACTGTATCTGGACAGGAGGTACAAATCTGTGTCTGGGGCAAGAGGTACAAATCCTTGTCTGGGGCAAGAGGTACAAATCTGTGTCTTGGGCAGGAAGAACAAATCTGTGTCTTGGGCAGGAAGAACAAATCTGTGTCTGGGGCAGGAGGTACAAATCTGTGTCTGGGGCAAGAGGTACAAATATGTGTCTGGGGTAGGAGGTACAAATCTGTGTCTAGGGCAAAAGGTATAAATCTGTGTCTGGGGCAAGAGGTACAAATTCTTGTCTGGGGCAAGAGGTACAAATCCTTGTCTGGGGCAAGAGGTACAAATCTGTGTCTGGGGCAGGAAGAACAAATCTGTGTCTGGGGCAGGAGGTACAAATCTGTGTCTGGGCAAGAGGTACAAATCTGTGTCTGGGGTAGGAGGTACAAATATGTGTCTGGGGCAAGAGGTACAAATCTGTGTCTGGGCAAGAGGTACAAATCTGTGTCTGGGGTAGGAGGTACAAATATGAGTCTGGGGCAAGAGGTACAAATCTGTGTCTGGGGCAAGAGGTATAAATCTGTGTCTGGGCAAGAGGTACAAATCTGTGTCTGGGGCAGGAGGTACAAATATGTGTCTGGGGCAAGAGGTACAAATATGTGTCTGGGGCAGGAGGTACAAATCTGCGTCTGGGGCAGGAGGTACAAAACAGTGTCTGGGGCAGGAGGTACAAAACTGTGTCTGGGGCAGGAGGTACAAATATGTGTCTGGGGCAGGAGGGACAAATATGTGTCTGGGGCAAGAGGTACAAATATGTGTCTGGGGCAGGAGGAACAAATCTGCGTCTGGGGCAGGAGGGACAAAACAGTGTCTGGGGCAGGAGGGACAAAACTGTGTCTGGGGCAGGAGGTACAAATATGTGTCTGGGGCAGGAGGGACAAATATGTGTCTGGGGCAGGAGGTACAAAACAGTGTCTGTCTGGGGTAGGAGGTACAAATCTGTGTCTGGGGCAGGAGTTACAAATCTGTGCCTGGGCAAGAGGTACAAATCTGTGTCTGGGGCAGGAGGTACAAATCTGTGCCTGGGCAAGAGGTACAAAACTGTGCCTGGGCAGGAGGTACAAATCTGTGCCTGGGCAAGAGGTACAAATCTGTGTCATGGGCAGGAGGTACGAATTTGTGTCTTGGGCAGGAGGTACAAATCTGTGCCTGGGCAAGAGGTACAAAACTGTGTCTGGGGCAGGAGGTACAAATCTGTGCCTGGGCAAGAGGTACAAATCTGTGTCATGGACAGGAGGTACAAATTTATGTCTGGACAGGAGGTACAAATCTGTGTCTGGACAGGAGGAACAAATCTGTGTCTGGGACAGGATGTTCGAATCTGTGTCTAGGCAGACACATATAAATGATACTTCCCTTAGATAACCAGTTTAAGTTGTAACATATACGTTATTTCTATTGGGTACTTTAAGGTGGATAACTGTACAACAAGGTTAAAAATGTTCACCAAGGTCAAAAACTGTTTTCCATGGTTATCAATTGTATACCAAGGTTAAGAACCATACAATAAGGTCAACAACTGTTCAACAAGGTCAACTAGAACTGTAAGCCAAAGGCTAACTAATACCCCCGTTCCTATATAAACCAGAACTGTAGGCTAAAGGCTTACTAAGGCAAAGCATGGCAAAGCATTGCAAAGCAATCCAGTCTCCCACCAGTACTGATTTCTTTATTTACTGAGCTGTACACTTATTAGAGTATACAGGTAACTGACATACTTTCTGTACTTCGTCCCAATGGCAAAACATACTTGCAAACCAAATCTTGTTAGTCCAGATGAACCAGTTTTGCTGAAATCATCCTAGTGGTTAAGGAAGAGTTGTCAGGACAAAGATTTTTAACAAAGGGACATAACTCCTTTAAATGAAAAAATAATACCCTGATGCACGACATCAGGGGGTAATTACCATATCTGTAAACTTTCATTGAAACGTCCCATAACTCCTTTTAAAAGGGTTGGAAGGAAAAAGTACTTTTTAGATGCACAACATCAGGGGGCAGTTACCATATCTGTAAACTTTGAAATTAGCCAAGTAGATTAGGAGAAGTTGTCAGGACAAAGATTTTTCAACAAAGGGTCATAACTCCATAAAAAAAGGGTTGGAAAAAGAATACCTGGATGCACAACATCAGGGGGTAGTTATCATATCTGAAAATTTCATATTGAAATTGGCCCCATAGTTTTGGAGGAGTTGTCTGGACAAGAAAAAAGGTCAGATTGAACAAATAATATGTGGATGCAAAATATCAAGTGGTAATCACCATATCTGAAAACTTTTGTTGAAATTGGCTTCGTAGGTTTAGAGGAGTTTCTACTTTTACTTCTAAGTGGTACTGACCAACTTCAACAATTTGAAGATAAAATGTCAGACGAGGAGTGAAACATGGAAAGAGATTGTTTTTAAAAGATACAAGATGGTCTAATTTGCGTTTGAAAAGTGACAGTAGAGGGCTGATTTGAATAATTCCGTTGTGGGGCTCGAAATAATGTCAGGCGGGAGTTTATTCTACTCGGGTATTGTTCGAGGGAAGAATGATGCCTTTCTGGTCTGGGTTTTTGAGTGGTGAATTTGATAGGAAAACTGATGGTTTGTTCGGGATTTTCTAACTGTAGGGATTAATCTGTCTGATTTTACGATAGCGACTTTCTGGTTTACAATGTTATGAAGCATGGTCAGACGAGCATCTCTACATCTATCTGCTAGAGGGCGCAGCTTTAGGTGGTCCAACATTTCTGACACACTGGAAGTACGATGGTTGTACTTGTGTTTATTGAGCACAAAGCGCGGTGCCCTTCGCTGGACCATTTCCAACTTGTCAATGTTTGTTTGGGTGTGAGGGTCCCATACTGTACAGGCATACTCAGGTGATGGTTGAACTAATGATTTGTATGCCTGTACTTTGGCTGATGTTGAGCCAATTTTAAGATTTCGTCTTAAAAAGCCTAGCGTAGAATTTGCTTTTGGGCAGATAGTATTTATATGTGAATCCCATTTAAGGTCAGATGATAGTGTTACACCCAGATACTTGGCCTGACTAAGATGTTCCAGTATGTGTCCATGTAAAGTATAATTATGGACTATTGGAGTTTTGTTTTTAGTCACCGACAACACATTGCATTTGTTTGGGTGGAAGATCATTTTCCATGTATTTTCCCAGAGCGCTAGTTTGTCAAGATCTTTTTGAAGTGTTTCAGCATCACTGTTTGACTTGATAACTAGATATGCAATAGTGTCGTCTGCAAATAAACGGATTGTAGCATTTAGACCCACAGGGATATCGTTTATAAAGTAAAGAAATAAACTGGGTCCCAAAACTGACCCCTGGGGTACCCCGGAATGGACATCGACAAAATCAGACTTCTCCCCTTCAACTACTTACTGTCTGAGTTCTACCGGTCAGGAAACTCTTGATCCAGTTTGCGACATTTCGATGTATACCATGATGTTTTAGTTTATGGTTTAGGAGAGAATGACTGACCTTGTCGAAAGCCTTAGCAAAGTCCATTATGAGGCTATCTGTTTGGCATCCCTCATCAAGATTCTTTGAGATGTCATCCACAAATTCAAGAAGTTGGGTTTCGCATGATCGCGATTTGCGAAAACCATGTTTGAACAGATACAATTTTTGGGTTTTGTCTTAACTATCTTGTGGGGGATATGTTCTTTTATGAGTTTAGACAATTCAATTTTGAAATACTCCCATATTTTGTTTACGTCCCACTCGCTATTTTCTGTCATACAGTTGTACACGTTGATAAGCTCAGCTTTAATTGAATTCCAGTTTTCATATACTGGGATGGATCTTGGTTTTTGTGGGGTAAGGTCCAACTCTGCATAGACTATGTCGTGGTCAGAGAGACCAGGGATAATTTCTGTTCGAATTATTTGGTTTCGGAAATTTGTAATGAGGAGATCAGGGATATTTTCATTTCTGGTGGGTTGATCGATTAGCTGGGTGAGTGCCATGTCATCCAGTAAGTTGGCAAAATCATAGTGTATTTTTACATGATTTGTTTTGGGTTTGAGGACTTCATTTTTCCAGTCCCAGGCCGGGAGATTGAAGTCGCCACCTATAATGAGGGCTGCATTATTAATTTTGACGGCTTCTTTGATGGAATAGCTAAACAATCTCATACTGTTTTCGTCAGATGTTTTGGGATGATAGAAGGAGCAGATATAGAGTGTTTTACTCCCGATTACATTCACTTTGGCCCATATAGATTCACTGGCCTTGTTTGGTGTCAGATAATGTACTTCTTCGCTGATGAGGTGGTCTTTCATAGCGATCAGTACACCACCACCATCTTTATCAGTGTCTGACTTTTTTCTTTCATTTAGGTAGATCTTATAGCCCGAAGATTTTGGCTGATTTTATGCTCGGGTTAAGCCAGGTTTCAGTCCCAATCACTATATCAGGCGAAGTGCTATCCGAGACATTTTCAAGAAGATGTTGTTTATTTCAAATCGACTGCAAGTTGATGTTAACAATTCGCAGTGGTTTTTGTTTATGACTTTTGTGTGGACCTGTGTTCTTTCTAACAGGAGTCGAAGAATGGATTGGTTTGTGTTGGAGTACACAATTACTGATGTTGGTTTCTGTACCCAAATCACCAAGAAGAGACAGGGTGTCATAGGGGTTTGATGTATTGATCCCATTTAGGTCGAACAAAATTTGGCTGTAATTTGGGTGATTACAAACAATACAATGCCAGCTTACAGCGCTAACATTCAGATCTTCAAATGTTTCTGTGTGTACGTTTTGACAGTTTATGTGGTACCACTGATTACATGTCTCGCACATGATACCCCTATGGTTCCAGTTACTAGTGCCGTCACACGTACCACACATATACTTAATACTGTTGTTTTTTGGGCCAGGATTGATTTCGACGTCATTTGAGTTTAGTATGACTAAGGCCAATAAGAAATATAGGGCTCTCCCTGACTATAGTTTTGGTATATATTTCATGGGCTTAAACAATTTGTACAGCATATGGTCATAGCCAGGGTCATTTGATTTTTTGTCAGAGATGGTAAAGTCTGTAAACAGGTACAGGGGATGATGACACTCATGATTTACTTTCGAATCTATATGAAGGTAACACTTTGATGTTATTTCATGAGACACAACACTATTCCAATCAATAGTAAGTTGTCCGATCAAGGATTTTTCAACAAAGGGCTATAACTTTGTAAAAAAGGGTCAGAATGAAAAAATAATGCCTGGATGCACAACTTCAGGTGGTGGTTACCATATCTGAAAACTTTCATTGAAATTGGCCCCGTAGTTTTGGAGGAGTTGTCCAGACAAGGATTTTTCAACAAAGGGACATAACTTTGTAAAAAAAGGGTCAGAATGAAAAAATAATGCCTGGATGCACAACTTCAGGTGGTGGTTACCATATCTGATAACTTTCACTGAAATTGGCCCCGTAGTTTTGGAGGAGTTGTCCAGACAAGGATTTTTCAACAAAGGGACATAACTTTGTAAAAAAAGAGTCAGAAAGAAAAAATAATGTCTGGATGCACAACTTCAGGTGGTAGTTATCATGTCTGGAAAGTTTTGTTGAAATTGGCCCTGTAGTTTTGGAGGAGTTGGGCCATAACTTTGTGAACAAGAGTTCCACGAGACGATACATGATACGCCCGTCAGATGTAGAATGAGCAGTTTGCCACAAATGGCCATAAGTGCATAAATATTGGAGAGATAAGCGTCTAGTCTTATCAAGCATGTCCGAGCTTTCATGGCAATGAACCTTCCTACCAAGTTTGAAATTAATCCATTCAAAATTACTCAAGTTATTGAGCGGACACTGTTTCGGCAATTCTACAAAGGGCCATAACTCCGTAAATAACCAGCAAATAGTTTTGGTTATTGCAAGCTTTCATAGAAATAAACCTTAAGTTATTGAGCAGAAACTGTAACGTCAATTCTATAAAGGGCCCCTTAATAACAGGCGGATAATGGTTATCAAACTTGTGCAAGCTTTCATAGAAATGAACCTTCCTATGAAGTTTGAAATGATTCTATTCAAAATTACTGAAGTTATTGAGCAGAAACTGTTTCGGCAATTCTACAAAGGGCCATAACTCCGTAAATAACCAGAGAATAATTTTGGTTATCCCAAGCTTTCATAGAAATGAACCTTCTTACGAAGTTCGAAATGAATCTATTGGTAGTCATCATATCTGGAAAGTTTCGTTGAAATTGGTCCATCACTTTTGAAGGAGTTGTCCGAATTGTACAACAAGGTCAACAACTGTACAACAAGGTCAACAACTGTACAAGGTCAACAACTGTACAACAAGGTCAACAACTGTATAAGGTTAACAACTGTATAAGGTCAACAATTGTATAAGGTTAACAACTGTCTAAGGTCAACAATGCACACCAAGGTCAACAACTGTATAAGGTCAACAACTGTATAAGGTCAACAATGCACACCAAGGTCAACAACTGTACAAGTTCAACAACTGTATAAGGTTAAAACTGTATACCAAGGTCAACAACTCTACAACAAGTTCAACAACTGTACAATAAGGTCAACAACTGTACAACAAGGTCAATCACTGCATACCAAGGTCAACAAATGTACAAGGTCAACAACTGCATACCAAGGTCAACAAATGTACAAGGTCAACAACTGTACAACAAGATCAACAACTCTACAACAAGGTCAACAACTGTATAAGGTCAACAACTGTACAACAAGGTCAACAACTCTACAACAAGTTCAACAACTGTACAAGTTCGACAACTGTACAACAAGGTCAACAACTGTACACCAAGGTCAACAACTGTACACCAAGGTCAACAACTGTACAACAAGGTCAACAACTGTATAAGGTTAACAACTGTATAAGGTCAACAATGCACACCAAGGTCAACAACTGTACAAGGTCAACAACTGTACAACAAGGTCAACAACTGTATAAGGTTAACAACTGTACAAGGTCAACAACTGTATAAGGTTAACAACTGTATAAGGTTAACAACTGTACAAGTTCAACAACTGTACAACAAGGTTAATAACAGTAATACATAGCGTATTGGGTAGAGCAGCTCTTAAATCCACCTGCATTGACGTCACAATTTAGGTGTAGCTCTATCATCAAGGTTTAATCGGCCCCAGACCATATATAATTAAGTCATTCCAATACCCTACAAAATAGTACATTGTTTAATTTTGTTTACAGTTTAACTCCCACAGCAATTTTGTAGTTTGAAAATGATTACAAACGATCACTTCATGAATACAAATGAACCATTCAATCCAAATTATCCTTTCATGTATATACGCCAGCCATTACTTCAACAGCTCTAAAGTGGAATAGAAATTCATTACTAATTCAATATACGATAAAGACATTCCACTAATATAATGTGCATCGACAGAAGCCATTATTTTGACATGTTGTTCACATATACCTGTGCCCACATGATCTGTTTAATTTGACATGTTGTTCACATATACCTGTGACCACATGATCTGTTTAATTTGACATGTTGTTCACATATAC
>NW_018404169.1:35372-36012 GCF_002113885.1 Mizuhopecten yessoensis
CACACTATCTGTTCATTCTGACACACTATCTGTTCATTCTGACACACTATCTGTTCATTCTGACACACTATCTGTTTATTTTGACACACTATCTGTTCATTCTGACAGGCAGTGTTCTTGTTAAAAGCAGAAGAACAAACATGTAAGCAAGGATGGTATGACCTTGATCTCTTACATTTAGGTCAAACTGTAGGCTGTAATGAGAGGAATTCGGATTTTTGCCAGCTGTTTTCTTTTTGAACTAAAAACATGCACTGACAGCCAAATTAATGATAAAACCTGCCAGTTTTTGAAGGTTTGGAATGTACATTGGGGGAGTTAGTAAATATCCAATACATGTTGGGTTGGGAGTGGGGGTTTGAGTTGGGTAGGTGAGATGGTTGAGGTGGGGATGGGGTGGGGGTGGAGGTGGGATGGTGGAAGTGGGAGTAGCGGTATGGTGGAGGTAGGGATGGGGTGGGGTTGGGGGTTGACAAGGGATGGTGGAGGTTGGGGCAGTGGGATGGTGGAGGTGGGGATGGGGTGGGGTTTGGTGGTGGGATGATGCCTACCTAGTACACATGTAACAGTAAGGGGTTCATGTTATATACACAACAGAGGTGGTGGGTACATGTAATAATGGGGGGGAGGGGGGGGGGGG
>NW_018404169.1:36094-40090 GCF_002113885.1 Mizuhopecten yessoensis
GAGGGGGGGGGGTCGTTGAGGGTAGTAGGGTGTATACATAGTACATTCACAACAGTTGAGGGGGAGCATACAAACAGTGTAGTGATAAGCAAGCAACATTATCATCATTATCGATAATCAGTCTGTAATTGGAAGAGAGAAGCGTGTGTGTGTGGTGATAGTATTTAGGTACACACACTATTGGTGGAGGTACATACAGGACACAGTTTAACAGAGAACCAAGACACAGAGTGAAGTTAGCAAGGTCACCAAGGTCACAGGACACAGTTTAACAGAGAACCAAGACACAGAGTGAAGTCACAAAGGTCACCAAGGTCACAGGACACAGTTTAACAGAGAACCAAGATACAGAGTGAAGTTAGCAAGGTCACCAAGGTCACAGGACACTCAGTCTGACAATTATTTACAATCAAAGTCCTTCTCAATAAAAGAAATTGTTTTTAATTTGGACAGAATTTTAAGTCACTGATTTTGATACTTTATTACAATGAAAATAGATATATGCACAACAGAAACCCTGTAAGGATAAGAAATACGTTGAGAGTGTGCTGTATGATGTGAATCAGTGAGCGCCACACTTAGATGGAATTATCATTATCGTGATTGAGGTAACACCTGCCCAGTCTTCGGACCGGGCAATCAATCGACAAAAACACAACTCCATTAGAGTATTAGAAGGATGTTTTTGTTGCCATCGCCAGACAAATGTGGTCGTTTGATGACTTCAGTCATGTGAGCTTGCTCCATCAGACATGCAATGAATTCACAGGCAAAAAAAAGTCATCTTTCCCCTCCTAAGTCACAAAAACAGTCACATTTTCCCTTCTCAAATCACAAAACCAAGTCCCATTTCCCTTCCCAAATCACATTTTCCCTCCCAGAAACAAAACAAAAAGCAGAAAAAAAAACAGGTTTCCCCTCCCTAATGACAAAACGAACCACATTCCCACTTAACTGAAACCTGTTTGACAGGTATTTATCATATTCATTATTGTTGGCATTATACTTTAAGGAAGTAAAGGACATAGCCTACAATATTTTCTGTGTTGCTGTTATATATATATATCAACATGTTATATATCATCAGGAGGGATCAGTATCACATGTTCTAATTTGTCGTTACTAACCTGTCAGTACCACATGTTTTAATTTGTCTGTACTAACCTNTACCAGGTCTATTTCCCGAGGCGAAGCCGAGGGAAATAGGCATGTTCAAGGGACACCAGAAACTTGCTATATGCCTCAACCCCATACTTTAACCGTTTTATTATACCGATACACACTGGAGAGATAGTTTNTAACACTTGTTTTGATTTGTCGGTACTAACCTGTCAGGTAACACCTGTTTTGATTTGTCGGTACTAACCTGTCAGGTAACACCTGTTTTGATTTGTCGGTACTAACCTGTCAGGTAACACCTGTTTTGATTTGTCGGTACTAACCTCTGTTTTGATGTGTCGGTACTAACCTGTCAGGTAACACCTGTTTTGATGTGTCGGTACTAACCTGTCAGGTAACACCTGTTTTGATTTGTCCGTACTAACCTGTCAGGTAACACCTGTTTTGATGTGTCCGTACTAACCTGTCAGGTAACACCTGTTTTGATTTGTCCGTACTAACCTGTCAGGTAACACCTGTTTTGATTTGTCCGTACTAACCTGTCAGGTAACACCTGTTTTGATTTGTCCGTACTAACCTGTCAGGTAACACCTGTTTTGATGTGTCAGTACTAACCTGTCAGGTAACACCTGTTTTGATTTGTCCGTACTAACCTGTCAGTAACACCTGTTTTGATTTGTCCGTACTAACCTGTCAGGTAACACCTGTTTTGATTTGTCCGTACTAACACCTGTTTTGATTTGTCCGTACTAACCTGTCAGGTAACCCTTGTTTTGATTTGTCCGTACTAACACCTGTTTTGATTTGTCCGTACTAACACCTGTTTTGATTTGTCCGTACTAACACCTGTTTTGATTTGTCCGTACTAACACCTGTTTTGATGTGTCCGTACTAACCTGTCAGGTAACACCTGTTTTGATTTGTCGGTACTATCCTGTCAGGTAACACCTGTTTTGATGTGTCAGTACTAACCTGTCAGGTAACACCTGTTTTGATTTGACGGTACTAACCTGTCAGTAACACCTGTTTATATTTGTTGGTACTAACCTGTCAGGTAACACCTGCTTTGATTTGTCGGTACTAACCTGTCAGTAACACCTGTTTATATTTGTCGGTACTAACCTGTCAGTAACACCTGTTTATATTTGTTGGTACTAACCTGTCAGGTAACACCTGCTTTGATTTGTCGGTACTAACCTGTCAGTAACACCTGTTTATATTTGTTGGTACTAACCTGTCAGGTAACACCTGTTTTGATGTGTCGGTACTAACCTGTCAGGTAACACCTGTTTTGATGTGTCGGTACTAAGCTGTCAGGTAACACCTGTTTTGATTTGTCCGTACTAACACCTGTTTAGATGTGTCAGTACTAACCTGTCAGGTAACACCTGTTTTGATTTGTCAGTACTAACCTGTCAGGTAACACCTGTTTTGATTTGACGGTACTAACCTGTCAGTAACACCTGTTTATATTTGTTGGTACTAACCTGTCAGGTAACACCTGCTTTGATTTGTCGGTACTAACCTGTCAGTAACACCTGTTTATATTTGTCGGTACTAACACGTCAGGTAACACCTGTTTTGATTTGTCGGTACTATCCTGTCAGGTAACACCTGTTTTGATGTGTCAGTACTAACCTGTCAGGTAACACCTGTTTTGATTTGACGGTACTAACCTGTCAGTAACACCTGTTTATATTTGTCGGTACTAACACGTCAGGTAACACCTGTTTTGATTTGTCGTTACTAACCTGCCAGTTAACACCTGTTTGGATGTGTCAGTACTAACCTGTCAGGTAACACCTGTTTTGATTTGTCAGTACTAACCTGTCAGGTAACACCTGTTTTGATTTGTCAGTACTAACCTGTCAGGTAACACCTGTTTTGATTTGTCGGTACTAACACGTCAGGTAACACCTGTTTTGATTTGTCGTTACTAACCTGCCAGTTAACACCTGTTTGGATTTGTTGGTACTAACCTGTCAGGTAACACCTGTTTTGATTTGTCCATACTAACACCTGTTTAGATTTGTCGGTACTAACCTGTCAGGTAACACCTGTTTTGATTTGTCAGTACTAACCTGTCAGGTAGCACCTGTTTTGATTTGTCGGTACTAACCTGTCAGTAACAACTGTTTAGATTTTTTGGTACTAACCTGTCAGTAACATCTGTTTATATTTGTTGGTACTTACCTGTCAGGTAACACCTGTTTTGATTTGTCGGTACTAACACGTCAGGTAACACCTGTTTTGATTTGTCGGTACTAACCTGCCAGTTAACACCTGTTTGGATTTGTCGGTACTAACCTGTCAGGTAACACCTGTTTGGATTTGTCGTTACTAACCTGTCAGTAACACCTGTTTAGATTTGTTGGTACTAACCTGTCAGTAACACCTGTTTATATTTGTTGTTACTAACCTGTCAGGTAACAACCGTTTTTATTTGTCGGTACTAACCTGTCAGTAACACCTGTTTATATTTGTCGGTACTAACCTGTCAGTAACACCTGTTTATATTTGTTGGTACTAACCTGTCAGGTAACACCTGTTTTGATTTGTCGGTACTAACCTGTCAGTAACACCTGTTTTGATTTGTCGTTACTTACCTGTCAATTAACACCTGTTTGTCGGTAATAACCTGTCAATTAACACCTGTTTTAATTTGTACGTACCAACCTGTCGGTAAACTCTATCAACAATATACACTACATTTGTGAGACAATTGCATCTCCAGACTCAAAGAGATAAACTTTCCTGTAAAATAGATATTAAGAGGATATTTTGCTGTTCCAGGATTATACTGGTAGGAACATAATTTATTTCCACACACAAGCCTGACACCAAGTCCTGTCATTCCGCATTACAAACTTTAATTAA
>NW_018404169.1:41498-59837 GCF_002113885.1 Mizuhopecten yessoensis
TATAGATCTACCTACAGGCCTATAAACATTAATGTATAACGTATATAAATGTACACTCTATAGATCTACCTACAGGCCTATAAACATTAATGTATAACGTATATAAATGTACACTCTATAGATCTACCTACAGGCCTATAAAAATTAATGTATAACGTATATAAATGCACTGTATAGATCTACCTACACGCCTATAAACATTAATGTATAACGTATATAAATGCACTGTATAGATCTACCTACAGGCCTATAAACCAAGTACTCTGTAAAGTGAGCTACAAGTATTGATCAGTTTAAAGAGTATCTTGTGTAAAATGCGCTAAAAACCTGACCTCACTGATAACTTCGTGTCAAATGAACTAAAAATGCTCTGTAACAAGTGAGTAAGTACAAGAATTCCACGGAAGTGGATGTGTCGCCTGCACAGGAAGCTGGGAGATTACGAAGAAATAGATACACTTTTCATTTCAAGAAATAATGTATAAAGTAAGCAATAATCATAGATTATGTTTTTGGATGGCATCATTTTGTTATATAATCTGTTATTCTGGGAAGAATACTTTTAAGGAACTTGCTATGGATACTCATTGTCTCAATTCCACTTTTGGTAAGGAAGCACTGCATGAAGTTTGAGTTTGATCGGCCCTAGGAAACTCAAGTTATCGCACGAAAACAGATTTTCTGTTTATAGTAACAGTGACCTTGACCTTTGACCTTTGGACCTGAAAAGCAATCCCAAGCAAGCACTTTTGGTAAGGAAGTACTGCATGAAGTTTGAGTATAAACGGCCCAAGGAAACTCAAGTTATCGCACAAAAACAGATTTTCTATTTATAGTAATAGTGACCTTGACCTTTGGACCTGAAAAGCAATCCCAAGCAAGCACTTTTGGTAAGGAAGCACTGCATGAAGTTTGAGTATAAACGGCCCAAGGAAACTCAAGTTATCGCACAAAAACCTCTGTGCGGACGCCGACGCCACCGACGCCGACATAGCAATACCTATGGGCACCATCTTTTCGAAGGCGACACAAAAATGACAAATAAAAGTTCACTGAGTACTTTGTGTCAAGTCCAACAAAACCTCCCTTTATCGATATGTTTATATACTATATCTTAATCAGAAAAACATCCAAAGTTCTTGTGATGGTTCGATATAAACAAGCCATTCGGATTGATATGTCTCGCCTGTGCCCCGCTTCGACCATCAACCACATATCAAGTCTGGTTGATAGCACTTATAGTTTCAGAGAAATTAACTAAAACGCAGGAACTTAATGTTGATGGAGATGCTGACAAAGTCGATGGACCATGAAAGGTAGGCAGCATCCAGCATTTCATGCATGGGTTGAGATGTACTAACTCAGATGCATCTATGGTGCAAGTTTAGTTGGTATAGAACTTATATTTTCAGTGTAACCAACTAAAATTCAAAAACTTAATGTTGACGCCACCACCGCCGCTGCCATTGCCGGAAAGCAACACTATATTTGGCCTAGTCTCACTTCCGCTACCTCGGGGCGGCGAGGCCAAAAGTAAGTTTATGTTGACACCACAACACAGAAAGGGATCTTTGTGTGTTGTGTCATAAATTAACACTTGCCCTGATGAACCTTTAAAGCGGTGAAAGTGATAAGGAGGTACTGAGAAACTCTTTGTCATTTGTTTTTTTCATATACTATATCTATATTTATATATATATTCTATATTTATATAAAGACATATTCAAACACCACTGGATATATAAATGTATTCAAATCTGCATCATACCAGACACATGCCATATAATAACCATGCTAGATATTGGAGGAATTAAGTCAGTGTTTTACGTGTACTGTGTGCTTTATATTTGTCTGTTCCATATCTACATGATGAAGAGTAGTTTACAGGGTTTATATAGAGCCCCATACATATATATTTGGCTGTTCCATACCTACTTGTTCAAGAGTAACTTACAGGGTGTAGAGCCCCATACATTTATATTTGGCTATTCCATACCTACTTGTTCAAGAGTAATTTACAGAGTGTAGAGCCCCATGCATATATATTTGGCTGTTCCATACCTACTTGTTCAAGAGTAATTTACAGGGTGTAGAGCCCCATGCATATATATTTGGCTGTTTCATACCTACTTGTTCAAGAGTAGTTTACAGGGTATAGAGCCCCATGCATATATATTTGGCTGTTCCATACCTACATGTTCAAGAGTAGTTTACAGGGTGTAGAGACCCATATATTTATATATGGCTGTTTCAATCAGGTCTACATGATTAAAAGTGGTCTACAGGGTGTAGAGCCCCATACATTTATATATGGCTGTTTCAATCAGGTCTACATGTTTAAAAGTGGTTTACAGGGTGTAGAGCCCTATACATTTACATTGGGCTGTTCCATATTTACATGATGAATGAGGAACTACAGGGTGTAGAGCCCCATAACCTTACACATAAGATTTGGTTGTTCTGTTCCATATATACAACAATCTGACAGTCATATCAAACATGCCTGTCATATCTGTTTAGCATAGAGGAGAGAAGGTGTCTGAAGGGGAGACGGAATAGGGAAAGAAGGTGGTAGGAAAGGGAGACCAGCACTATACAGAGCAGAGAGAAAGAATCACAGAGGTACAGAAGGATGAAAGACCATATAGTAACGGGGAGGGTGCTACAAACAGCTCAAGAGGGTTAATAGATGAGAGAGCTACAGATCTAAATGAGTAAAGGTTTCGATAAAGGGTAGGTACTGAAAATAGGCATACAGAAGTCAGGCCATAAAACAGGGGCCACATAGGAGTATACAGGGGTTACGAGACTGGGAGGAACTATAAAGGGTATACAGGGGTTAGGTGAGGAGGAGGGGGCTACAAAGGAGTATACAGGGGTAAGGTGAGGAGGAGGGGGCCACATAGGAGTATACAGGGGTTACGAGACTGGGAGGAACTACAAAGGGAATACAGGGGTTAGGTGAGGAGGAGGGGGCCACAGAGGGGTATACAGGGGTTACGAGACTGGGAGGTACTACAAAAGGAATACAGGGGTTAGGTGAGGAGGAGGAACTATAAAGGGTATACAGGGATTAGGTGAGGAGGAAGGGGCTACAGAGGGGTATACAGGGGTAAGGTGAGGAGGAGGGGGCCACATAGGAGTATACAGGGGTTACGAGACTGGGAGGGACTACAAAGGGTATACAGGGGTAAGGTGAGGAGGAGGGGGCCACATAGGAGTATACAGGGGTTACGAGACTGGGAGGAACTACAAAGGGTATACAGGGGTAAGGTGAGGAGGAGGGGGCTACATAGGAGTATACAGGGGTAAGGTAAGGAGGAGGGGGCCGCATAGGAGTATACAGGGGTTACGAGACTGGGAGGGACTACAAAGGGTATACAGGGGTAAGGTGAGGAGGAGGGGTCCACAAAGGAGTATACAGGGGTAAGGTGAGGAGGGGGGGCCACAGAGGGGTATACAGGGGTAAGGTGAGGAGGAGCGGGCCACATAGGAGTATACAGGGGTAAGGTAAGGAGGAGGGGGCCGCATAGGAGTATACAGGGGTTACGAGACGGGGAGGAACTACAAAGGGTATACAGGGGGAAGGTGAGGAGGGGGGGGCTACATAGGAGTATACAGGGGTAAGGTAAGGAGGAGGGAGCCACATAGGAGTATACAGGGGTTACGAGACTGGGAGGAACTACAAAGGGAATACAGGGGTTAGGTGAGGAGGAGGGGCCACAGAGGGGTATACAGGGGTAAGGTAAGGAAGAGGGGGCCACATAGGAGTATACAGGGGTAAGGTGAGGAGGAGGGGGCCACATAGGAGTATACAGGGGTTACGAGACTCCCCAGCTGACAGCTCCCCAGGTATTGTAGTGTGTTACATTTCACTAGTGCTATGTAGTGTATATGCAGTGTAGTGTTTGTAGTGTGTTACATTTCACTAGTGCTATGGAGTGTATATGCAGTGTAGTGTATGTAGTGTTTTACATTTCACTAGTCCTATGTAGTGTTTATGCAGTGTAGTGTTTGTAGTAGGGGTAAGGTGAGGAGGAGGGGGCCACATAGGAGTATACAGGGGTTACGAGACTCCCCAGCTGACAGCTCCCCAGGTATTGTAGTGTGTTCCATTTCACTAGTGCTATGTAGTGTATATGCTGTGTAGTGTATGTAGTGTGTTACATTTCAGTAGTGCTATGTAGTGTATATGCAGTGTAGTGTTTGTAGTGTGTTTCATTTCACTAGTCCTATGTAGTGTTTATGCAGTGTAGTGTATGTAGTGTGTTACGTTTCACTAGTGTTATGTAGTGTATATGCAGTGTAGTGTATGGAGTGTGTTACATTTCACTAGTGCTATGTAATGTATATGCAGTGTAGTGTATGTAGTGTTTTACATTTCACGAGTGCTATGTAGTGTTTATGCAGTGTAGTGTATGTAGTGTGTTACGTTTCACTAGTGTTATGTAGTGTATATGCAGTGTAGTGTATGGAGTGTGTTACATTTCACTAGTGCTATGTAGCGTATATGCAATGTAGTGTATGTAGTGTGTTACATGCAGTGTAGCGTATGTAGTGTGTTACATTTCACTAGTGCTATGGAGTGTATATGCAGTGTAGTGTATGTAGTGTTTTACATTTCACTAGTCCTATGTAGTGTTTATGCAGTGTAGTGTATGTAGTGTGCTACATTTCACTAGTGCTATGTAGTGTATATGCTGTGTAGTGTATGTAGTGTGTTACATTTCAGTAGTGCTATGTAGTGTATATGCAGTGTAGTGTATATAGTGTGTTACATTTCACTAGTGCTATGTAGCGTATATGCAATGTAGTGTATGTAGTGTGTTACATGCAGTGTAGTGTATGTAGTGTGTTACATGCAGTGTAGCGTATGTAGTGTGTTACATTTCACTAGTGCTATGTAGTGTTTATGCAGTGTAGTGTATGTAGTGTGCTACATTTCATTAGTCCTATGTAGTGTATATGCAGTGTAGTGTATGTAGTGTTTTACATTTCACTAGTGTTATGTAGTGTATATGCAGTGTAGTGTATGTAGTGTGCTACATTTCACTAGTGCTATGTAGTGTATCTGTTATGCTTGGTAGTGTATATGTAGTGTATAATTATGTAGTATATGTAGTGTAAATGTAGTGTAGTATATGTAGTGTATATGTAATGTAGGATATGTAGTGTAGTATATGTGGTGTAAATATAGTTATACTTGGTAGTGTAGTATATGTAGTGTAGTATATGTAGTGTATATGTAGTGTAGTATATGTAGTGTATATGTAGTGTATTTAATGCAGTGTATATGTAGTGTATTACATTGCACTGGTCCTATGAAGTGTGAATGTAATTGTATTTTGGAGTGTATATTTAATATATTTTTATGAAGTGTATATGTTATGTTGTGTATGTAGTATATATGTAGTATATTTTATGAGGTGTATGTGTAATGTATTTTATGTAGTGTATATGTAATGCATTGTGTGAAGTGTATGTGTAATATATTGTATGTAGTATATATGTAATGTATTGTATGTAGTATATATGTAATGTATTTTATAAAGTGTATATGAAACATATTTTATGTAATGTATATGTAATGTATTGTATGTAGAATATATGTAATGTATTTCATGAAGTATATATGTAACATATTTTATGTAATGTATATGTAATGTATTGTATGTAGTATATATGTAATGTATTTTATGTAATGTATATGTAATGTATTGTATGTAGTATATATGTAATGTATTTTATGTAGTGTATTGCATCCTGTTGGTCCTCTTTACCATGTATCGGTCCATGTCCTGTCTGATTTCGGTTGTAGAGGAGATGTATTTTGACATGAGCAGTCAGTATAATGAAAGGTGGTAAAATCAATAGAAATTTACATGTTCCTCATGGTTACTGGCACAGTCAACAGTTGCAGCAGGATTTCAAAGTGGTTCTGGGGAAACCACTGACAAAGTATGAAACTGAGTAAATCTTCATGAATCACAGAAACAAATCTTTAAGAAAGATGAAAATTGTACTTTTAAGTTGACCAATTTATGAAGGAAAACCTCCCTCACAAACATATATTTGGCAGGAACTCAAGATAAATCTGTATGAAACACTGTATCTGTGTGTGTACTGCTCTATAGAGTTCCACATCCTAAAGCCTAAAGCACTCATCTTCTCATAAACATAGGATGGTGGTGCTTCCACGGGGTAATAAACCAGGATAACATGGAGATTTCCTGAGGTATCCAGGGAAACGCTTCTTCAGAGTTTCACTTTGTAGGAAAACAGACTTTAACAGTTTAATAAACAGGTGATAGTAGTATTTACATCAGTCGGCAGGAGACTGTCAGGCGTTATTTATCATCTCTTTGTTGGTTTCTTTACAGAGGTTGTGTAAAATTTGCCGTTTTTACCTGTACAAAGTAAATGTATGATCTTATTGTTTTTACCTGTACAAAGTAAAGGTGTGATCTGATTGTTTTTACCTGTACAAAGTAAATGCATGATCTTATTGTTTTTACCTGTACAAAGTAAAGGTGTGATCTGATTGTTTTTACCTGTACAAAGTAAATGTATAATCTTATTGTTTTACCTGTACAAAGTAAAGGTGCAATCTGATTGTTTTTACCTGTACAAAGTAAAGTATGATCAGATTGTTCTTACCTGTACAAAGTAAAGGTATGATCAGATTGTTCTTACCTGTACAAAGTAAATGTATGATCTTATTGTTTTTACCTGTACAATTAAAGATATGATCAGATTGTTTTTACCTTTACAATGTAAAGTATGATCAGATTGTTCTTACCTGTACAAAGTAAAGGTATGATCAGATTGTTTTAACCTGTACAAAGTAAAGGTATGATCAGATTGTTCTTACATGTACCTGTACAAAGTAAAGATATGATCTTATTGTTTTTATTTTTCACTTAATTAAAAAACACATGTCTTCTATCAATCTCCAACTTTCAGAAAAGGTCTACATGGCCTGTATCTTACTGTAAAAGGTCTACATGGCCTGTATCTTACTGTAAATGGTTTACATGGCCTGTGTCTTACTGTAAAAGGTCTACATGGCCTGTGTCTTACTGTAAAAGGTCTACATGGCCTGTGTCTTAATGTAAAAGGTCTAAATAGCATGTGCCTTACTGTAAAAGGTCTACATGGCCTGTGTCTTACTGTAAAAGGTCTACATGGCCTGTGTCTTACTGTAAAAGGTCTACATGGCCTGTGTCTTACTCTGAAATTGCCACATGGCCTGTATCTTACAAAAGAAAGATCCCATGATTTTTGCACCCTCCATCAAAGTATTTCCATGGGTTCTACAAAAAAGTGATATTTTCAAACAAACATGTACAACTGCAGACCTAAGGAAACCTTCATATTGAAAGAATCCATCTAGTCATTCTGAAGAAATTACAGCTTTAACAAGAAATATTTAAGGATGGTCGGACAGACCACAGAAAAAGGGCAATTTGTACAGCCATACATCTGATTATAGTGAACTGAAAAGGTCACCATGGCCTGTAACTTACAGAAACAAGAGTACCGCAGGGCGGAACAAAATACGCCCGTCGAATGCCATATTGTGGTATATCTTTCTTACATTCAAATAAGATCTGCATCAATCTAAGAGTGGTTAGCTGATATGCTATAAAAAATGTAGGAGAAAATCTTCAGACAAAAAATCAAATACTGAAATGAACAAAAGGCAATAAATTTTGCAATAATAGTTGAATCAAAATTCTTTTAAGGGAGACACAACTTCATATCATGATTATAAAGTATACCAAGTTTCAAAGAGATCCGTTGAAAAATGTAGGAGGAGATTTCCGGACAAAAAATCAAATACTGAAATGAACAAAGGGCAATAACTTTTGGAAAAATTGTGGAATCAAAATTCTTTTAAGGGAGACACAATTTCATATCATGATTATCATGTTTACCAAGTGTCAAAGAGATCGGTCAAAAAAATGTAGGGGGAGATCTCAGGACAAAAATCAAAAACTGAAATGAACAAAGGGCAATAACTTTTGGAAAAATTGTTGAATCAAAATTCTTTCAAGGGAGACACAACTTCATATCATGATTATAATGTATACCAAGTTTCAAATAGATCAGTCGAAAAATGTAGGAGGAGATTGCCGGACAAAGAAAGTTAACGCCGGACGGATGGACAACCCCATACCATAATACTACCGTCAAATTTGACGTTTGTATAAAAAGTACACATGACCTGTCTTTCACATGAAAAGTTCCACATGGCCTGCAGTTTACAGAAAAGTTTCAAATGGTCTGTATCTTACAGAAAAGGACTGCAGGGCCTGTAACTGTAGCTGTAAGAAAAGGTCCATGTGGCATTATACTTTCTAACTTAAAATGCAAAAATGTCACCATGGCTAAATCTAAAACAAAACACTCACAGGGCTTCAAACTTTTTTTTAATACAGACAATACTTTTGACATAATATAGACATGTACATATACAGGTAGCTCTGAGGATGTGAGGATGTGTGATTTTGTGTCAGTGATGTTGTGTTGTAGGTAGTGTTGTGAGGATGTGTGCTGGTATGTCAGTGGTGTTGTGTTGTAAGTGGTGTTGTGAGGATGTGTGATGGTGTGTCAGTGGTGTTGTGTTGTAGGGGGTGTTGTGAGAATGCGTGATGGTGTGTCAGTGGTGTTATGTAGTAAGTGGTGTTGTGAGGATGTGTGATGGTGTGTCTGTGGTGTTGTGTTGTAGGTGGTGATGTGAGGATGTGTGATGGTGTGTCAGTGGTGTTGTGTTGTAGGTAGTGTTGTGAGGATGTGTGCTGGTATGTCAGTGATGTTGTGTTGTAAGTGGTGTTGTGAGGATGTGTGCTTGTGTGTCAGTGGTGTTGTGTTGTAAGTGGTGTTGTGAGGATGTGTGATGGTGTGTCTGTGGTGTTGTGTTGTAGGTGGTGATGTGAGGATGTGTGTTGGAGTGTCAGTGGTGTTGTGTTGTAGGTGGTGTTGTGAGGATGTGTGATTTTGTGTCAGTGATGTTGTGTTGTAGGTGGTGTTGTGAGGATATGTGTTGGTATGTCAGTGGTGTTATGTAGTAAGTGGTGTTGTGAGGATGTGTGATTTTGTGTCAGTGGTATTGTGTTGTAGGTGGTGTTGTGAGGATGTGTGATGGTGTGTCAGTGATGTTGTGTTGTAGGTGGTGTTGTGTCAATGGTGTTGTGAGGATGTGTGATGGTGTGTCAGTGGTGTTGTGTTGTAGGTGGTGTTGTGAGAATGCGTGATGGTGTGTCAGTGGTGTTATGTTGTAGGTGGTGTTGTGAGGATATGTGTTGGTATGTCAGTGATGTTGTGTTGTAGGTGGTGATGTGAGGATGTGTGTTGGTATGTCAGTGGTGTTGTGTTGTAGGTGGTGTTGTGAGAATGCGTGATGGTGTGTCAGTGATGTTGTGTTGTAGGTGGTGATGTGAGGATGTGTGTTGGTATGTCAGTGGTGTTGTGTTGTAGGTGGTGTTGTGAGAATGTGTGATGGTGTGTCAGTGATGTTGTGTTGTAGGTGGTGATGTGAGGATATGTGTTGGTATGTCAGTGGTGTTGTGTTAATAGTGATGTTTTGTTAGAGTTGTGTTCATGTTTGATGGTGTTGTGATGATTGTGTTGATGGTGATATATTGATGTTGTTCGATGGTGGTGTGAAGATGGTGTTGTGTTGATATTAATGTTATATTAAAGTTGATAGTGTGTGTGTGTATGTTGATTATGTTGTATGTATCGTCCTTATAGTCTGGGAGTGCCTCCAACGGCTTCCATACCATGTATTAAATATTATATGATTGGACTAAAGCTAGACACTCTTAACCACAGCTACAGTACAAACGTACACTAACAGATCTCTGTAACCTCACACAGCATTCTTCATTACACACACCTGACATCACACATCACAATAGCTCAGACAACAAACCTGGAATGGCTATTTTATATACAACAAAGCTGAGCTATGTGTCCATGGTCATATGTATCACAATATTTGATTGGTCAATATTACAGTGTTTCTTGAAGTCTGAATTTAGAAACAGACCTATTTATGTGTTACACACAAGGATTCATTCACAGCTCTTTGTAACAAAGTTTCTGATTGGTGCAGTGGGTCCACAGCTCTTTGTAACAAAGTATCTGATTTGTATAATCTGAAGCTTGTCCTAATTTGTGTGCCCTAACAACGATTTGTCTTACTTCAGTTTGCAGTATGTCAGTTTAGCACCAACACAATTCATGTTGTTCTGCTGAATACCACTCCACTCACCAGAATTAATTGACAGAAAGTTACAAGGTCACCATCATGACTAGATGACATTAATCAGGGCATAACCTGCAATCATAAACACACATAAATCCAACAGGTTTGATTCACTTGGTCTTCACTTGCGGCTATTGACTGTAATAAAGTTGATACTGATACTTTGTGCAATGGAACATTCAGGACAACGACAGTCTGTGTGTCCACAAAGCTGGCGTAAGCCCTTCCTGAACTCCTGGCTCATGCCTAGGTACACGAAGAACTTGTAACAGGAGTTACCAATGGCTATCCATAATAGATAGAAGTGAACATGATGGGGGTACGACGTGTATTGGTCAATGAATGCCCCATACAACTGTAGCATCAGCCATGGCAACCACGCAATACAAAAAATGATTGTCACCACAAAGTTCATAAAGTAATTCCCCGGCCGTGAGGCTGTTTCAGGTAAAATAGTCTCAAACATGTAGCGCTTTTTTTGGAAAGGACGTGTGAAGATGTATGCATTGGTGACAATGAGTGCCACCACTGCCGGAAACATCACCAAAACACCTGCAGTCACAAAGTACGGCTTGTGTGGCCCCGCCTCTATGGAACAGATAAACACTTCCTGGTAAAAGTTGGCCCTCTCAAACGAAAACAAAGGCGGGCAACAGAAACTGATGGCACCCAGCCATGCAAAGAAAATCCAACACATAGACCTCGTCGGTGTCATTGCAATTTTGTGTCTCTGTGGCTTTCTGACCGCTAGGTAGTGGTCAACACTCATCCATGACATGGAATATAGACCCGCGATAAAGAACACGGCTAACAAATATGCCTCGAAGTGGCAGAACTTCTCATCATTATAAATCCAGTTATTACTGAATGTACTGAAAACGGCAAACGGTGTGATAAACACACCCACACACAGGTCGGCCAGCGTCAGTGAACAGAAGTATATCTTGTTCATGTTCCTGAATGACTCTGTCCATGCCACGACCAATAAAATCAAGGTATTCGTGGTCACTATGGCAATGGTATAGATAATAGTGATGACACTTTCTGCGTAGTACTCCATCATTGACAGGGATACTTCTGCCTGGGGTAGGTCCTCTCAGATATCACTGATCTATGTCTGGTTCACCGGTTTCATCCTGAAGATCACATCACAGCAGTAGAACAGCTGTTCCTGGTTATGTAACCTTGATCAAGACATCCCCATGAGAGCAATATCCACTTTTCAAATTTAATCCCACACAAAACTTTGAGCATGTGATTAAAAACTAACAGAATCCTCCTTTACGGAAGCAGCTTGGAATTTCCAATACACATGTTTAATAACACTCCCATCACAGCCTACTACATGGAGGCTGGATTCAAACACATAGGCTTCAGGCCAAAATGTACAAATCACTGTGCTCCCTTTGATATTCCAAATGAAAATCTCATAATGATCCAAAAAATACCAATGGACTTGATTTATACGAAATACAAAGGTCCCATCAGATTGATTTCTCCAGTGGAAGATTATACCCCAAGGTATTTATCAGTATCAGATTCCATATTATGATTCCAGGTGGATCTGGTCAGGTATACTCCAGGTGTGATATAACACCTGCTGTACATTTGTACAGGTAACACTGGTGATGTACTATAACAAGGAGCCTGACATCTCCTAGGTTACCGTTGGTCGTCCTGTAAGACAGGTAGGTGTGTACTCACTGAAACACCTTTTAATCGTGGGGCAGACCTAGTGGGCCTGCTATTGATTGGGTTTGATCCCCAGTGTGCTGAGGATGACAGTGATCTCCATCTCATATCAACATACACAACATACCAACAATCCACATAATCACTGTAGTCTCACTGGCTCATACAGATAACACTGCTACATTTTGTTCTCATTCCTTCCAGTGGCAATTAATTAATTCACCATTTGTTTGACAATACACATGTGCATACAGGATTCTTTGTTATTCTGGAATCAATCGGCAGGTTACGTCTCCGAGTCACCACAGGTATCAGTACTGATACCACGTAACTACCATCAGATAAATCTCTATAGAACACACAAGTCACTCTGGGTAACACCCCAGTCAAAAGTCACTCTGAGTCACAAGTCACTCTGGGTCACTCCACAGACACAAGTCACTCAGAGTCAGAGGTCACTCTGGGTCACACCACAGACACAAGTCACTCTGAGTCACACCACAGACACAAGTCACTCTGGGTCACATCACAGTCACAGGTCACTCTGGGTCACATCACAGACACAAGTCACTCTGAGTCGCAAGTCACTCTGGGTCACACCACAGATACAAGTCACTCTGGGTCTCACCAAAGTCACAAGTCACTCTGGGTCACACCACAGTCACAAGTCACTCTGAGTCACACCACAGTCACTAGTCACTCTGAGTCACATGTCAATCTGGGTCACACCACAGTCACTAGTCACTCTTGGTCACACCAGAGTGATATTAGTCACCTCTGTTTCAGACTCAATAGTAATGTCCAATTTAGCATTTCCAAAGACAGAATAATAAAGCAATATGGTTTTCCTCTCTGTGTTTGTGGTCCTCAATATTAGGGTCGGCACAGGTGTCTGTGAAAAAACAGAAGTAACAAAGCCAATCAGAGTTACACCATTCCCAGTATCAATACAAACACTTCAAAATGAAGTCTGACAAACTTGATTTTCAAAGTTACATTAAATAACTTCAATAATTTTTATATCTAAACAATAAATTAAATCTATAATGATCTTTAATGAGTTATTTACAGCAAAGCCTCGAAATAATAGCATCAATGTCCTTTATTTTAACATGATAATACACAGACTTGTTAACATATGTTTAAACAATGAAATATAAACTATCAATACTATCAATATAAGTAGTATAAAATACCTGTGTCTGTAAGAGGCTATGAAGTCGGGTGTTTCTCCGTCGACCTCACCACCACACAATAGAGGGTGATCACACAGCAGTTATCCCTACCGGCTAAAGACACTCAATTTCAGTGCTGTGTTTGATACAGCGACAGAGGCAAAGAATCTGCAACCCCGACACAAGAAATGTCTCCAAGCTCTCTACGATACAGTGGTGGTGTCCCCTTGGAGTTGTCAAGGCTATTTATTATCCACCTCCTTTAAAACAATTATCCATGGCACCACACGAAACTGTCTTGTACACTTCCTTCTCACAAGTATGGCTCTTTATTTTCTACCATCTTCATAAGAATAGATTTAGATATAACTGCAGAAGCCTCCAATTTGCCTTCAGATATACTGATTATGTCAAAAGCTATATCCAATGGAACGATGCTTGAAGCACAAAGCCTACTTCCTACAAATTGTAGTTCATCACAATATTCAATTATAAGCAGAAATATTGAGCAGTGTAGCCCTGGGGCAGGAATAACAATGACACACACACACATACATGGAGTCCTGACACACCCAGCTCTAATAATCCATTTCAGACAAACAATGGTACAACCTGGCCAGCCAATCACTCCCAGGCCTTACTGCACACTCTGGTGTTGAGGCTTTGTTAAACAGGTGTGGAGTAGGAGGAGGAACTGGTATCAAATGAATCTGACCTGGACTGGTCTTAGAACATACAGTTAATTAAGTAGGTCGGATAATGAACTACGGAGGCACAATGTAGACACCTATAGGTCGGATAGTGTCAGAGACTTGCTGTAATTATTACCAGTGATCCTTCGTCAGAGACTTGCTGTAATTATCACCAGTGATCCTTCGTCAGAGACTTGCGGTAACTATTACCATTGATCCTTCATCATAGACTTGCTGTAACCATGAACAGATATCCTTTGTCACAGACTTGCTGTAATTATTACCAGTGATCCTTCTTCAGAGACTTGCTGTAACTATTTCCATTGATCTTTCATCATAGACTTGCTGTTACTATGAACAGATATCCTTTGTCACAGACTTGCTGTAATTATTACCAGTGATCCTTCTTCAGAGACTTGCTGTAACTATTAACAGATATCCTTTGTCAGAGACTTGCTATAATTATTACCAGTGATCCTTCGTCGGAGACTTGCTGTAATTATTACCAGTGATCCTTCGGCAGGGACTTGCTGTAATTATTACCAGTGATCGTTTGTCAGAGACTTGCTGTAACTATTACCATTGATCCTTCGTCATAGACTTGCTGTAACTATGAACAGATATCCTTTGTCAGAGACTTACTGTAATTATTACCAGTGATCCTTTGTAAGAGACTTGCTGTAATTATTACCAGTGATCCTTTGTCAGAGACTTGTTGTAATTATTACCAGTGATCCTTCGTCAGAGACTTGCTGTAATTATTACCAGTGATCCTTTGTCGGAGACTGCTGTATCTTTGAAATGACTGGTATTCCTACATTGCCATGCAGTTATGTAGTTCTCATGTAAGTAATAAATCGTGTTGGTATTGATTTAGGCTGCCTATTGGTACTCAATACTCGATACATCAGCAGTAATCTCGGCCGTAATACCTATCGTATAAATCCTTGCCAGCCTCATTTAACAACGTCTGGCTCTGCATTGGCACAACAACACATCTTCAGTCAGCTCAAATATTCCCTCACAATGTCTACTGACATGGAAACAATTTATTCCATAATAAATTCTCTGCAGAATTCTGTTTTCTTCAAATGTATATCATATAGATGTTGAATGGGAACTGTTTGTTCTTTTTTTTTTATCTCAAACAGTTTGTTGTCAGCTGAACTTGTTTCAATGATGCGGTTTCTATGGAAACAATCTCAACTTTCCAGTAATCCAGTAAGAAATATTATATATGTAGGCATTTATTCCATATCAAGTGTCATACACAACCTGTTCAAATATCAATCACGTCCTTATCTCGGTAGCTAAGTCAGACCTGGGACAATAATCCTGTGATTGCAGCACCATGACTGGTGTGCTCCCTGCCTATCACAACCCTATAAACTGTTGCTTGCCTATCAGAGACCACTATCCTTATTCCCGGCTGGCTACAGTGACATAGAGAGGGTTCTGCTGATTTATGGTAGCAGGCAGTCACCCGACTCATTGGTCAGTGTTTGGGAATTACCAGAGACATGGTACAGCTGCCAGGATTAGGGTATTGAACAAGTATGGGATGATGTTATCTATCAATACACTGTCACTCCAGAGACACATTAGGATGCTGAATATCCTTATTCTCCCATAGTTATTAATCCATATCACCAAAATCTTTGAAGCTGTAATTTCTGTGTTTGCCAGACAATTGATCTTTGTTGACCCATTTCTAATTCATTTCACAATGACATAAATGGAAACCTGCGTTGTTGTCTGTTGTACAGGGACTGTTGGAGACCTGTGCTGTTGTCTAGCTGTTGTACAGAGCCTGTTGGAATGCTGTGATGCAGTGCCACTTTCACATTCTACAACAATCTTGTCAGCAGGAGTTTACACAATGATGATGTGATTTACATAACAAAAAGCCTCTCCCAGGGTCAGAACCAATTACAGCTGGTTTTGGCCAAACTGAAAAATGCTTCCTTGGTCACTAGTGGCAAGTACTTCCGAAGGGTAACATCAGTAGCAGGAGTGACTGGTGGTGTAACATCAGTCCTGGAAAACAGAGAATACAAGGTCAATAAAAAAGGACGAAGGAAATCTGGGTCACCTACAATTAGCCATTATATACTGGGTCTAGTTGTGTAAATGAAGCAAAACGCCTCAAAAGACGCAGCAAGGACACCACAGCTTGGAGAGAAATCGAGGACACCCTAATTCATCTCAACCTAGTCTGATATAGCTCTATCATGCTAGCATATTCACCTCACTCGTTCACATCCATTGTGTTAAGTTCTGAGACATTAACACTGCAGTTATGGCACTCAAAAAACCATTGTTACCTCCATCACTGCCACCATCAAACCAGGGGAAGGGCAGTTGTTGTAATTGATTGTGACTGAGGCTCTGCTACAGTACACTCATACTTATCTGGTGCATATTATGTAACTGGTTATCAGTGCACAGGTATAAATGGCATACAGATGTATTGTGACAGTAAGATGTAGGATTGTATCTATCTCATAAAACTTCCAAATATCATTATTGATCAATCAAAATGCTAACTCTATCATTTACAAAGTAGAGAATATTATATCAATGCAGTTCAGATTTATTTGAAGCGAGAACATAATTAGAAGTGTTTACATCTATTTTACCTTAAATGTTATACTGAAACATTCCACCATGTTTCCTGATCAAATATCTCCTATTACCTCAGTGTACAGATAATGTTAAATGGGACAAATAACATCATACAAATGTCATAATGTGCATTTTGTAATATACTAATTTTCCAGAGTTTTAATCAGAAGAACACTCAACAGATTCAACTTATAACTTATAACAAGAGGCCTAATGGGCCTGCATCGTTTCAGTACAGGTGTGAATGTCATGTGTTAGGATAGGTGTGAATGTCAGGTATCAGTACAGGTGTGATGTAATTGCTAAGGGAAGTGATGACATTATTCTGTACCATATCTGTTTCTACTACTCATAATTGGGTTGTCAATCTAACTTTACTCCAAAATAGAATGAAACATCACTTCTAACAAATGAACCAAGGATTTAACACACATAAAAAAGAGTTGACATTTAAAATTACAAGGTTAAAACAGAAACAATTCCTAAAACATTGCATAAAATTCATTTTGTCATGCAATCAGCATCACTTGCAAATCAGCATCCCTACACTAGAGTGTTAATGAGGCCTGATGAACAGTGATGAAGTTATGAAGGAGTGACACCTGTGAGAGCCAGGCTAGATCATTAGAGCTTCTCAACAGTTCACATGTTACACCTGAAAGCAACACCATGAAATTGATCAGATATCAGCTTGTTAGATGCCACTTCCATTCTAAGGGTTTGTGTAGTATGTTTAGGTCAACAACAGTTCTGACCGATATTAAAAATACATACATGAATCCTGACTGTGATACCATGGAAACACATGAATCTTAACTATGATACCATGGAGACACATGAATCCTAACTATGATACCAGGAAAATACATGGATCCTGACTATGATACCATGGAGACACATGAATCTTGACTGTGATATAATGGAGACACATGAATCTTGACTGTGATACCATGGAGACATATGGATCCTGACTGTGATATAATGGAGACATATGGATCCTGACTGTGATATCCTGGAGACACGTGAATCCTAACTATGATATCATGGATTCACATCAATCCAAACTGTGATACCATGGAGACATCTGAATCCTTACTGTGATACCATGGAGACACATGATTCCTAACTATGATACCATGGAGACACATGAATCCGAACTATGATACCATGGAGACACATGAATCCTAACTATGATACCATGGAGACACATGGATCCTAACTATGATACCATGGAGACACATGAATCCTAACTGTGATACCATGGAGACATATGATTCCTAACTGTGATACCATGGAGACACATGAATCCTAACTGTGATACCATGGAGACACATCATGGAACTTTAACAGCAACATGTTTTTATATAGAAGCATGCATTGATTTTGATAAACAGAAATCTTTTGAAAAGTGATTTAAAGCATATTTTATTGAAAGTTGAAAATACACAAAACAAATTCTCTCACCTTTAAAAGTTTCCTGATCACATTCCAGTTTTTCATTACAAGTAAGTTGTGTATCCAGTAGTTAGTTTTTTCAGTATAAGTTGTTAGTCCAGTTTTCCACTATGTAAGTTGCTTGTCCAGTTTTCCACAGTATAATTTTAAGTTGCTTGTCCAGTTTTTCACTGTGTAAGTTGCTCGTCCAGTTTTTCACTGTGTTAGTTGTTAATCCAGTTTTCCACTGTGTAAGTTGTAAGTCCAGTTTTCCACTGTGTAAGTTGTAAGTCCAGTTTTCCACTGTGTAAGTTGCTTGTCCAGTTTTCCACTGTGTAAGTTGCTTGTCCAGTTTTTCACTGTGTAAGTTGTTAGTCCAGTTTTCCACTGTGTAAGTTGTAAGTCCAGTTTTCCACTGTGTAAGTTGCTTGTCCAGTTTTCCACTGTG